>NC_058376.1:134379573-134679573 GCF_018350175.1 Felis catus
CAATAACTAAAATTTGAGTACATAGAACACAAATCCTTCGAAACGATTAATACAAAGACCTGCAATCGTAAGAGGGAAAAGAATAGAACAATCACAGATATCTCAAAGAAGCAAGCTTTTTAAAGCAAAATAAGCACCTTGTCTGGGCAAAGCTTATTACTCTGGTTGAAGAACCTCCCCTGCCCTACCCCCCCCCCCCAAAAATAAGTTTCAAAGGCTGAAATTAAGTTTCAAAGTCATAATTCAAATCAAGAGATTTTAAAAATATTTCAAAGAACAACGAAAATAATTATTAAACTTTCCAAATGAAATCAAATTGCAAATACCATTTTCCTTCCTAAATTAAATAGCATACTGAAGGAAAAATAGGAGTTTGGGAGCTAGAAAAGGTAAGACTGAGGGGAAGAGCATTCTGGAGGCAGCAGTAAGCATGAAAAAAAATAAAAGAAGACATCTGTTCAAGGAGCAATTACTAAAAATGTAGCACTTGCCAGGCACTGTTCTAGGCCCTGGGACCGGAGCATTCAACAGAAGACCTAATCAAACAGAGCTTAAATGCTAGTGATGGAAGACAGGCAAGAAGCAAATATAAAAACACCAGGACATCTATGAACAGAATAACCAAGTTGATGGAATGGAGAGATCCTGGGGCTATTTTAAAAGGTTTTTTTTTTTTTTAATCATTTGTTTATTTTTCAGAGAGACAGACAGACAGACAGACAGACAGAATGCGAATGGGGGAAGAGAGGGAGACACAGAATCTGAAGCAGATTCCAGGCTCTGAGTTGTCAGCACAGAGCCCGACGTGGGGCTCAAACTCAAGAATCATGAGATCATGATCTGAGTCAAATCAGGAGTCAGACATTTAACCGACTGAGCCACCCAGGTGTCTATGAAGAATTCTTTAAATAGCAGAGACACATGACACTGTTCCCTCTCTTTTCTTCTTTTTCTTTCTCTTTTGTCCCAAATATGCTTGTCCAATGTTATATTTGTGCTCAGTCTATTAATCCAGTAAAGAATGAACATTTACCATATATTCAATTATTCTGTTTGTCCCAGAGTTTGTAAGGTGAAAAGTTTATTTTTTTGTCCCCTACGCAGGACTTTGGGCTAGAACATTATTAACAGTAAACAAAAACACTGAAAAATGCAAAATTCCATGTTAAATGTTAGGATATATGGTTTCTCTAGCCTAAGGAACTTTGGAATTGTCCTAAAGCTAATTTCTGCCTTTCAGCATCTATAGTGCCTGTTTCTTCTGCCTGGAATAACATTTTCCTAGACTCCCATTCATGATGGGCTTCCTTTGGTCACTCATCTCTCTCAGTTTAAACGTCACACCTTCAGGGGTACCTGGGCGGGTTCAGTCGGTAAAGCATCCGACTTCAGCTCAGGTCATGATCTCAGTTCGTCAGTTCGAGCCCCACATCAGGCTCTGTGCTGATGGCTCGGAGCCTGGATCCTGCTTCTGATTCTGTGTCCCCGTCTCTCTCTGTCCCTCTCCCACTTGTGCTGTCTCTCAAAAATAAACAAACATCAAAAAAATATATATTAAATGTCACACCTTTAGATACCTGAATGCCCAGTTTAAAATAGCCCCAGGGTCAGGGGCACCACATACTTGTGTATTTTGGGAATAGTTTCCAATATGGATATTCTGTATCAAGAGAAAATGCATTTGTAGTATTGTTAAATACTGCCAGTTTCTCCTTTTTTATTGTTATACTTTTTCCTACTCGCTAGCAATATATGGAAGAAGTGCTGGTCTTTCCCAGTATTACTACTAGAATGTGTTGCCAGACTTTGGATTTTTGCCAATCTGATAAGTGAAAAATAGAATGTTGTACTTTTACGAGAAAACATATTTAGATAAAGAAATGGCAGTTCATATGGCTTTGGTTAAGGACCCTTTGTATTGACTGATAACCTTTTAACAGTGATTATGAATAATTCTTTAAGGCTGCTGCTCAAAGTTTGCATCAAGCTTTTATTTATTTTTTTTTAATGTTCATTTATTTATTCTGAGAGGGAGAGACTGCAAGCAAGGTAGGGGCAGAGAGAGGAGAGAGAGAATCTCAAGCAGGCTTTGCACTGTTGTACATACATACACATGTCCACAATCTCCGAAAACCAACAGCAATTTCCTAACTTTGACATAAAGTCATTTGACAACAAAATCTGACTTGAATTAATATGAAGTTAATTATAGTCTTTATTTACACAACAGTGTTATAATCATACAATTTCCATTAGAAACAGGAGCTTGTTTACCAGGGACGGGTGCTTCCTCACCAGAAATCTTCTATAATTTTGGAACATGCATCACATTAATAATTCTAAAATCCAAAAAACTGAATTCCCAAACAGATCTACTCCCTCTATGGATTTCAGATAAGGGACTGAGAATCCATACAAGCTTATTCATTATAATACAGTTTATAAAAGCAAAATGCTAGAAACAACCCAAGTGTTCAACAATAGGGGACTGGTTGAAGAAACTACAGAAAACCACTCTTTCCAGCCCTTAAATCCTGTATCTTTTCACTAGACACTCAGCCTACTATGTGGGTGTAATATCTTCTTTCTGGGTGGTGTATGCTACTTTTTATAGTCAACTTTCACCTCATCTGTCTCTTAAAGTGAGATATATGAAAGCATCAGATAGGACCCATAACTCTGTAAAAGCATATCTGGTAAGAAAATATTGCATAAATGTTAACCTAAGATTAAAATAGCAGGCCAAGGTCACTATAAAGAGATTATTAGTCAATATAAAACGTCCTTAACCAAACCTCACTGTTTATCATTTCACTACTCCATTCTTTTAAAAGGAACTCACCCAGAAACATCTTTTGAAAAGAATTTTTGAAAAGAATCATGGTGTGTTAGTTCATGAAGGAGTAATTTGGGAAGCTTTAGTCAGAATTTGACAGGCAGCCACAGCTAATGTAACCAATAGGGAAGCTCTCATATGCTGGAGATAGTACATGTCCTTACAGGGCAGGAGAAAGTAAAAGAAAATAGGACAATAAGCAAGACCATTAAGAGGCTTAGGCTGAACATATTCCTTTGGAGAGAACGATAGGGATCCAACTGTTCTTGTGTGCTCAGTCTTCCTTTTTGTTATACAATACTCAGGAACACATTCTAGAAAATCAACAAAGGTTGCTGACAAATGAATATATAATGTTCTCTATCCTCTCCCATCACGGAGCACTTTTCTGTACTTGGGTGCTGAGTAAAAGCTTTATGAAAATGGGATCTGAGTCACAGCCTTCCTAAAGGGAGTGTAGGATTTGGAAGTTAGAAAACACATCAATTTTCCCCATAAGATCTTTCCATTCTAGTGTCACTGGCCCTTCCTTTACAAATGATACAACCATTCAATTGATCTCTTCATTCAAATATTTAACAGTTACATTTTTCTTACTAACACTAGTTAATAATGAATGTATTAAATTGAACCATATGAAAATGCTAATATTTAATAGTTTTTACCTACCAAAAAAAAAAAAAGGGCAATTGACAAGTTTTAAACTTCATTTCCGTTACTTGTAGTTTCATCTTCTCTTCACATTTAGTCATCACCCAACTCAGGAATACTAATTTATACACTACTACCAGAATAACCTCTGATTCCAGGGTTTGATCAGGACATACCTTGTTGCATATCTTTCTCTTCCATCTCTGAAAGTTTATTAGAATGCAATTGTTTGTATATGGTGTTTTTAAAGGATAATCTTAAATCAACTCTTAGGTATCAAAAGGATAATGC
The DNA here is from genome assembly GCF_018350175.1 of Felis catus. NCBI lineage: Eukaryota > Metazoa > Chordata > Mammalia > Carnivora > Felidae > Felis > Felis catus. The sequence continues at coordinate 134,383,352 of NC_058376.1, forward strand.
ACTTTCAAGCCTGACAATTTAGTTAATTTTACTATTCAGAAAAACATTTCATAACTGATTGTCATAGACTAGAAAACCCCTTAAAAGCACGAAGTAACCATTATTAACTGCCCTTAGAACAATAATTTACATACAAAGTGAATTACAGGCAGTGACCCTTTCTATTATTTTGGTGAGTACCAAAAGTAGGAATAAAAAACAAGAGGAATAGAAGGAAGGATAAACAAAAAAAAGGAACATTTAAGACACCGGTAAACACATACACAGGAAAAGCCAAAAGTGCAGAAGTCAAAGAGAGCTTAAATTTTTACACTGTTCACAAAATGCATGTGTCAAACAACCTACAGTACCCTCCTCCTTCAACACAAAATAAAAGTTAAAATAAAAACTGCTTAACATGAATGAAAAGCATGTTATGCACTGATAAATGTTTGTCATCAGTAAAAGAGCAAGTATTTGATTCTAACTACTTGTAACAGAACTAGATAAATAAGTGTAAATCAAGAATATAACAAACATTAAAAAATTTCCCAGTAACAATATTTACAAGATAGCTATGAAATCTGGGTATCTAGGAAAAGAACAGAGTGATGGATCCTCTCCTCAGAGCTCCTTGGACACACAATGGCATAAATGAATTAACATTCCCATTTGGATGTAATTATTTGATGGGATTAGAAGTTTATATATCAATATAGCACTCTCCTAAATAAAAATATAAAGTTTAACAATGTGCTCTGCTGCTAACAAGCATTCAAATGGAAATATATTTTGCATGCTTTTCTTGGCAACTTCCATGGAGTCACCTCTGGCTTTTTTTTTTTTTTTTTTTTTTTAATTTGAACACAAGTAACAGCCATAGAAAGATGAAAGAAATTAAAAGATAACATTTTCCAATTTGCCAGGACATAAATATCAGAAATTTATGTATGACAGACAGTAAATAAATGCAGAGAAAAACACAACCACATACAAAACCATAACAGTGTCATCTTGAATTTCTAAGAATGGGTCAGTGCTGGCTTCCTGATTACACAGAACAACTATGTTATAAAAACACTAGAAATTCCCATGATACAAATTTTTTTCTCTTGTGGATAAGAGTACCCATTTATATTGTTATAATAGCAATTAAAAAACAAAATTCAACTGAGTATATTTTAAAGATTTTGTTGGCTTTGTTCAAAGAACATGAATCAGGCAGCATCCAATCTAACAGACGGAAGGAAGCTCCCAGGAGCTATAGGAAATGAATGACTTTTATAGGCAGAAGGGAGCAGGAACAAGAAGTTACACTAGGCAAAAAAGCAAAGTGGTTATGGCAAGGTCACTTCTCTTCATGGGATGGGAGGGATGGATCAGGGAGATTACCTAATTGGTGCTACTGATTAAGCCATTCCTGATTGGTTTAAGATTCCATTTCTAGGGGAGCCAATACTGTAATTAAGCTAAGTCTCAGTCTGGTGATGTAGGGCTTAGCATAAGACAGTCTATTTAGGACCTGTTGTCTTGTTTTTAACAGAACCAAAAATCTTCTCTCTACCTATAAACATATCATCAGATCAGCCTTTTTTTTCCAAGAATTCTTGTTTTGCTAAAATTCTATTTTATAATACCTGAACAAATCAATAAACTATAACTTTGTAAGTAAACAAACTCTAATATCAAATCTTTATTAAAACCAAAATCTTGTTTCCCAAAACCTCAGATTTGCTCTCAAAATGATTTTTAATAATCAATTTGTTTATGTAAACTGCAGTTTGAGCTCATGAAAAAAGAGACACTATGGAAAACACAAACCTAACAGTCTGTACAATATAAAATTATCACCTTAAATTATAAATTAATAACACTAATGGCAAAGACTGTTTGAACAGTATTTAGTAAAATCCACTGATTTAATAGCATACAAATATCAAATGGACTTCTCTTTTAAAAGTTTTCAATAATCTTACAAAAAGACCAAAAAATTTTTGCATGGGGAATGGATATCAATGACGTCAAAAATGAATGGTCAGGAGCAGGGTTGAATTCATGCAGTTATACGTAGGATTTTTAAAAATAATAATCCCTGGGACGCCTCGGTGGCTCAGTCAGTTGAAGGTCTAACTTCAGCTCAGGTCATGATATCAGGGTTATGGACTCAAGCCCCAAGTCGGGCTTTGCGCTGATAGCTTAGAGCCTGCTTTGGGATTCTCTCTCCCTTTCTCTCTGCCCCTCCCCCATTTGTGCATGCTCTCTCTCAAAAACAAACATTAAAAATAATTTTAATAAAAAGTAAGTAAAAGCCCTTTAAGAAATTATTGGTTATGAATGCCAGATTGAATGGGAATGAGAAAATTTGGGGAAGAGAGGGTACTTCTCAGCTAGGAGTTAGATGGCAAACTCATTCTGTAAAGGGCCAGACAGTCATTATTTTAGGCTTCATGGGCCAGTCTTTGTCTTAACTACTGTACTCAACTCTGCTGTCAATTAACAAGTGTGGCTATGTTATAATAAAACTTTATGGCCACTGAAATTTAAATTCTACATTGTTAAAAAAAAGAAAGAAAGAAAGAAAGAAACAACAGATCCAAAATGGAGTCACTTGTGCTTAGCCTCACATCAACAAACCAAGACTTACTACCAAACCTATTTGCAATTTCAGCCTCTCCCAGGAATATGACCTTTAACCAGTCAGTCTGGAATTACATGGTCAGCACTAGGGACTTAGTCTGACAGACCCCTATCTTCCCGCCAAGGTTGCCTGAAACAAGCTACTCTTTGCTAAAGTAACTATCTTGCCCCACTTCTTTCTGCCTATAAAAATCTTCCATTTTGTACAAATCCTCAGAGCTCCTTTCTGTTGGCTAGATGGGATGATGTCCAATTCATGAATCACTGATCTTCAGATTTACTCTATTGAATTTTTTAAACAATATAAACGTTCATGTGTCAAGAAATACCACTTTTCTTCTGACTATTTTAAAATATTAAAAACTGTAAAACTCAGGGCACCTGGGTGACTCAGTTAAGCATCCAACTTCGGTTCAGGTTGTGACCTCATCATTTGTGAATTCAAGCCCTGTGTCACGCTCTGTGCTGACAGCTCGGAGCCTGGAACCTACTTCAGATTCTGTGTCTCCCTCTCTCTCTCTCTGCTCCTCCCCCACTCATGCTCTGCCTCTCTCTGTCTCTCAAAAATAAAGAAATGTTTAAAAAAAATACACTGAAAAACTCAGGGGTGCCTGGCTGGCTCAGTTGGTATAGCATATGACTCTTGATCTCAGGATTGTGAGTTCAAGCCCCCCATTGGGCATAGAGCTCACTTAAAAAAATAAAATGTAGAAGTCATGGTTGGTTTGTGAGTTGTACAAAAATGAATGGCAGGTCAGACTTGGCCTATGAGCCAGACTTAAGTCAACCCCTGTTCTAAGTCATGCTTTACCACACTATCATCCTTTAATCACAAAACAGAGATTAGAAAGTTTTGTCTCCCTCATTTTCTACATCTACCTCCTAAATATTTTAGGATCTATCTTCCATTTTCTATCACCAATGTCTTAATTCAGAGTTATCATTTCTCACTTAGATAAATCCCCCCCCCCCCACCAAACTAAAAAACAGTGTGATCTCCATGCCTCTAGTATGGGTCATACCTCTAAACAATCCTAAAAGACTACTACTAGAAGTAATTTTTTAAAATGCAAGCCTACTCTTATAAATTTGGTTGATCATGTAGAGCTACATAAATAAAAACACACATCATTTAAAGAATACATTAATAGGGGCGTGTGGGTGGCTCAGTCGGTTGAGCGTCCAACTTCGGCTCAAGTCATGATCTCACAGTTTGTGGGTTCAAGCCCCGCATCAGGCTCTGTGCTGACCGCTTGCTCGGAGCCTGGAGCCTGCTTTGGATTCTGTGTCTCCTTCTCTCTCTGACCCTCCCCCGCTCTGTCTCACTCTGTTTCTCAAAAATAAATAAATGTAAAAAATAAACAAAAAAATATTTTAAAGAATACATTAATAAATTTGACTTAATACAAAGCATTTAAATCACAAACACAAGAAAAATAGAAGTTCTTTACAAATCCCAATGGAACATCTGCAAATTTACATATAGAAGATAATCTTAATACTGTAAAAATACAAAACCCACATTTGTTGACCACAATGCAAATGTAGAATTTTTTCAATGCCAAAGAAAATCCTTATTAAATAATCAGAAATTGAAACAAATTTCACTTCTAGACAGCTTATATAACAAAATCACCATATAGTAATCGAAATAATGAGTTAATAGGTCTAGACTTTGAGCATTAATGGCTGCCAACATTTAAAATGATAAAATACTATATGCCTCCTGATGAAAGGATAGAACAGCACCTATAATCTTGCCTAAGAAATTAAATCTAAATCTAATTAAGCTCTCATGCCACCTGGCAATTTAAAGAAAATATAGGAAATGTTTACCTGCACCATAAATACGGGATCAGCAAAATACAGACTGCAGTGACCTCTGCAAGGTTTCAATAGGTCACTTGTAAAGAACAGAAAGAGTTGGAGAAAACTATAGAATAAGAAAGACCTAAAAATGTAAAAATCGTTTTTAAAAATTGGCAACTAAACTGTGTTTAGAGATACACACTTGGGTAATAAAACCATAAAGAAAATTAAGTAAGTCATTATTCTGAAAGTCAGAAGAGTGGTTAATTTTTTGGAGACAGAAATGGTGCCGTAATAAAGCACACGGAAGGGCTCCTAAAGGGTCTGGCAAAGCTCTATTTCTTGAACTGGATGATAATTACAAGCACGTCTGTCTTACAATATTTCAAGAAGATACACACTTGTTTTACAGTTTTCTATTTTACACTGAAAAGGTTAAAAACAAATTAATGAAAGCAAACAACAACAACATCTTAGTATCAGTTGTTAAAAGAAAGGGGATATAGGGGCGCCTGGTTAAGCGTCTGACTTCGGCTCAGGTCATGATCTCACGGTTTGTGAGTCTGAGCCCCGTGTCAGGCTCTGTGCTGCCAGCTTGGGGCCTGGAGCCTGCTTCGGATTCTGTGTCTCCCTCTCTCTCTCTGCCCCTCCCCCACTTGTTGCCCTGTCTCTCTCTCTCTCTCTTCAAAATAAACAGATGTAAAAAAAATTTTTTTAATAAAGAAAAAAGAAAGGGGATGTAATCCCAGACCTAAATAAATTTTTTTTAAAAACAGAGGAAGAAAAAGGAACATTATCTACAACTTTATGCCAACAAATTTGAAGATCTAAATGAAATAAAGGGAAATTAATGAAATGGATAGTCTTCTAACAAAAGACAGATTTCCACAATCAATTCAATAAGCTGCAAAGAACCTGAATACACCAATAAATTTAGAAGCGATCAGAAATGTAATCAAAGATTTTCCTCCATCACCACAATACTGCTCACTCCCAACCAAAGGCACCTTGATTATAGTGTGGGTAAATTTTAACAAACTTCCAGAAATTAATAATTTCTATTATGTTTAAACTGTTCCATAAAAAAAGGAAGGTATGCATCCCAACTCGTTTTATGTTAGCATGACTCTAACACCAAAATCTGACAAAGAGAGTACAAGAATGCTTATCTCACAAAATACCATGACCAAGAAGGTATCTTTCCAGAAATGAAAGGGCAATTTAATATTAGCAAACCTATTAACTGATTGCATAAGCTAAAAGAGAAAAGACCTTAACATCATTTCATTGAGTATAACAAACTTGATAAAATTTAACACTCATTCCTAATGAAAAATACATAAAAAATAAAACTGTCATTCTTTAATACAGCATTTATTAGCATGGAAAAACCACTGATAGAAGATACAACAGTAAAACACAAATGTATTTTTCTTAACAGTCAGAAACAGGCAAGGATATTGGCTATTAATGCTTTTATGCAATGTTGTTAGGGACACTTTAGCCAACCAAACAGGTCCAATTAAAAAAAAAAACAAGTATAAACTATGTATACCCACTACTACTGATGAGGACCTGATCAAACCATCATCTCTATCTTAAGTACTTAACCCAGATAAATGGGTGTCTTGTTTCATATGTGCTTTAAAACAAATTAGCATCCATCCATCAAATCCTGAGATCTCAAATCTTGAAAACACTGCTTACAGATTATTTTAATTCTGAATCTATCATATTGCAGAGTAATACTCTAGTGCTGAATGAAAAAGAAGAAAATAATAAACAGGTCAACAAATCTAATTTGGTTCAAATTAGTATCAAGTAATAAAAATGATGTGTCAAGTACCACATTTTCTAAAATATTTTTCATACACTGCTATTTTAAGTAAAGAAAAAAACTAATAATTCCAACAAAGTAATCAGACTGCCATTTTCATTGCAAAAGTTAAATAAGTACATGGTTGGCTGTTGAAATAAACGTCCCCCAAAGAGATGAAGTGGTGAGTCAGGGGTTGGGGAGAATAAACCCCAAAGAAAACCTCATTTCTAAGATAGAATTTTTCTATTTTCACTTGCTGTTTCTGTTAACAGTCACCAAATGGTTATTTCTTTCTCCCAGATAAAACAAAACAACAAATATATGGTATATCTCACATGCTTTATAAAAAAGAAATCAAGTTACCTTGTTTCTTTATAGATGACATCTTTTCATTATTTTAAAATCAATAAGGAATTAATTTGTTTTCTTTCATTTCATTTATATGCTTCAATTCAGTTGTGTGTGTGTGTGTGTGTGTGTGTGTGTGTGTGTGTGTTGAAACTTATACATTTGATAAATTTTGCTGAAAAATGTAAATTCCCATATTTCCAGAAAAAGTAGAAATGTTAAGAAGTCAAACTTTCAAACTAAGGCTCTATGCATACTAAAAGAATAACAATTTTTCTCCTTTGATATTCTCTTTAATTACTGCAACTATAATTAAGCAAAGTTCCCATATGATGGTTTAGCAAAATATTTGAGATAAATTTTTAAGCACTCACAACATTCTGAAGGCAATGAAACTAAGGCCATAGTAAAGTTATCATTTCATACATATTACGAGTACCATATGATACAACTCTAACAGTCTACTGTGAACATGTAGAATCATATACTTAACGTTAAAATGCCACCTCACCATAAAGAATTAGTTATGATACCAAGAAATATATTTCTAAAAATTGACATGGTTTAAATGGAGACAAATTAAAAGACAAAAACAAGATAAAAATAAAACTAACCAAAACCAAGCTGCTTACAGAAGGTAATGTATATAACAGGACAGAGTTTTGAAGATTTGATACATACCAGGGGGCCCTTCCAGAGCAAATATTAAAATCAGTAAAACTGGGGCTGGGCCTTCTGTTTACCTTTTGGTATAAAACACTGATACAGATTTTTGAAATAAAAACCTCATGAGCTAAGAAATAGTAACCAAATGTACTCTCAAGTTAATCATATTAAAGACTATAGTAAATTTCAAACTGTATCAGATTAAAAGATTAAATATTTAACCCCTCATTCCTTTCCCCCTTTTCTCCCTCTTCTCTGTTTTTCTTTCTTTCTAGACATACATATATATGTATAATTCATTCATTTTAGGAAGCTGAGTTGGTAACAAAAAAATTAATAAAATCTTGTATAAACAACTTAGCAGACCTTTCTATTTAGTTGGCATTTACTTTTTGAATATGGAAATTCTGTAGGTCAACTTCACTAGATACCAGTCTGCTCTTAGATATTTTCGTAAACAAAGAACCTTGTCTTCTTGTTAAACTCAATAGACAGAGAAGGAATGTCTTGGTAAAAAAATAACTGAATCATCATCCTACTATTTCTCATACCCTGAATCATTACTATATATATCCCCATGCCTACATTTTTGCTGATAAATAAAATTCTGATTCCCCGACTTCTATCTTAGCAAAATGCACTAAACTTCATACCAATTATACAATTTGACAATACATTCTCCTTAAAAATAAATAGTCCTAGACTAATTCATTTTGTTTCTAAATAGACATTACTCGTCTCAGACTTTTTTGTCTTCAATATTTCCACAAAAGGATAATTACTAAAATTAGTGAATGGTGCACAGTTCTTATTCAGAATAACCTGACTAAAGCAGACCACTCACTAATAAAGTGCAACTTAATAAATCATGTGGAATCTTATTTTGTTGAAACCCTTACTAACTCCTAGCACCATCTGTTACCATCAAAACTATATGACAAGATATGATATATAATTAATAGGTAAACAACAATCTAATTAAAATGGACAAATACTCCATGTTCCTGCCATTTGGGAGCTCTAATTACAGACTAAATTTTAAGCTTGAATTAAATATTTAAGCTGGAAAATTAACTTTCCTTCTCGAGCCTTGAATACATTAATACAGATATGTGAAGCGACTTCCTGATGGGAACTTAAACATGTAATTTAGTTTCATCAAAGCAGTTACTAATTGTTAAGCAGCAGTACCTTACCATATGTACACAATAGCTATTTAGAGCTGAAAAGGTGGTTCTAAAGCACCCCTCTGCAACCCTTTCCTGACATAAATATAAAATGTATATACAGCACAGCAGTAAATACTACACATTGAAAATAAATTACTTAGAGTCTTCAGCTTTCAATGCTTTCTGAAAACAATTAGAAATTGGTCTAAATAAACAAAATACACCTATATCTGACATGGTAAAAACCACACACAAGTATAAAAAGGCAAAAAGTATTCAAGAACAAAAGGCATCCAAGTAGAAAATTCTCAGATTACACAAAATTAATAATAATAAAAAAAAAAAATCCTGACCTACTGAATCAAAATAACGAGTTAAGACAGTATTCTAATCCTTGTTTTCTTGCTACCACTTCTCTTCATAGAACATAGATTTTGGTAATCATGTTCTAGGAAGCATTTAAGAAGATGACAGTTTAAAGGTAAATGCTTTTCTACATTTTTCATTCATTTTTGAATGTGGGGAGAATAAGATTTTAGAACATATGACCCTGATAGGCACCTGCTTAAGAAAAGAAATTTTGTACAAATATAAGAAATAGACATTTTTCATTCCTATTTTATATTTAGAAAATAGAGAAAATGAGAGATTGGTAAAGAAAGGTATATATTACTGTTTTTTAAAATAGGTCATTCTATTTTTTTTTATAAACGTAACAAATAACAGGTGAGAAATATTAACTTAATTTGGTTATGAAAAGAGAACACTGTCAAGGGGTTGGTGGAAACTGGTTTTGTTTATATATTAAATATTTCTTTGTCAAGCATTAAATAGTGTAACCTAATGTAACAACTGTTAGGTTGCACTTAAAATGACCTGATTTTTACAATTACATAAAAATAGTAGTACACTGGACCACTTAGCATTCAAAGCCAAAGACAAATACTGTAACATCTGCTTACATTAAGTCTTCCATATTTTTGAAATTTTTATCAGAATTTAAGTGAATTAAAATTTAAATTCCAATAAGACCTGGATTTAAGAATGAATAGGAACCTTCTGTTCTATTTTGACAACAGAAAATATATTTACTATATAATTCATTACTCTTATTCTAGGTTTTTGCTCAAGAAGTTTATTGCCTGCTTTTTTCTACCAAGATTTCCTTATGTATCTGTTCTTCCCAAAAGTTGCCAGTATTTTACTTATCCTTAAATTTTTCATTCAGGTAAACTATGGGATATTTGATGTTCCTAGAATATTGATGATCCTTATCCGAATATGAGGATACTCTTTTCCTTTGTAAGTTTATTTACTTATTTTGAAAGAGAAAGAGAGAGTGGGGGAGGGGCACCGAGAGGGAGAGAGGAGATACTCTTAATTTCAAAAAATCTCACAGATCTGCCCTCCACACAGAGACATAAGTAAAAGTACTTTCAGTCTTCACTAACTGACAAAATACACAAAATACACAAAAGTATGTGGATTCAGAGATGTCTTGCCATTCCCCTAAAGTTTCACAAAGATTTGTAGCCACAGACTGGCAAACACCCACAGAAAGAAAACAAGGCCACTCCCTGAATAACCCTTTGAAATGAAAATTTATTTTCATGTTATTCTACATCACACACAGATTAGCAAACGAAGGCCAATCAGTGAATTATTACTAAGAGATGAAACTGTCCGATCAGATTTGATGGGTATAAAAAACGTGGCTGCCTCACACTGAAGTTGCCGGGTTCTTTTTAGATATGAAATCATTCAACTGGAAGATAACAGAAGTTCCTCCATAATGCAGGCTAGAAAAGTCTATTCAATTTTATTTAAAATCTGTATGCTGTAAAAGTACATGCCATTGAATTTACTAGGATGACAACTATACAGATATGAAATTCATGACATATTGATTCAACATATTGAACTGGTTTTTAAAACTAATTTATATAAATGATTATAATAGTCTATATTATGTTTAGCCCTTGAGGCATATGGTAGTAAATTTGAATTTAATTTTAAGTAAATTTACATAAATATAAAAAGTTCAGTAATTTTTATCCATCCTGCATATTGAAACAGAACAAATAAAAAAACAAGAGGATTATACTTTACAAATGCACTTCAAGCTGAAGTTCAAAACAAACCAAAAATAGAAGCTTATTTCTTAAAAAGAAACCAAAGAATGGCTGGTTTTTATTTAAGAAAATAAAGAAAAAAAAGTCACAGATGAAGTACTAGTGAACATTATATGCAGTAAATATTTACACATTTATAAATATAATTCATAACTACATTATTTTGCAGTATGATTTACATTTACTATATATTCTAAAAAAGTTAATGTGACTCAAAAACCCTCACACTGATGTATAGTATACATATATCCAGAAGGAACTACCAATAAAGACAGGAACACAGTAACTCCACTTCATGGAACTTATGTACTTTACGAAATGAAAATACTTTTAAAGGCAGTAAACTTTGCCTTGGTAGTTACTAGAAAGTCAGAGATCTCATCCTTCATATAAGCATGGTCTACCCTCCCATCAGTAAAGGTCAAATTCTGATTAACTTAGAGACTAAGCCAGAAAACACAGAGCCTCTGAACAAGGAGCACAGACACTGTTAAAATTAAGCGGTCTTGATAATAAAAATTTGCACCCTGAATTCACCTCATCCTAGTTCCATCAAATAACTAACGGGCTCATACATCCAGAAATTCTAAATATATTAAGCAAAAACCAAGACATGATCCCTAAATTTGGAATTTATAGTTACTATCGGGAGGCATTTTCAAATAAATGCCTATCATTTGCCAGTGGCTTTACAGTATTTTTTCTAATTCCTGAAACTATCTATAAACTATACGTTATGAGGAAACTAGCTCAGAGAGTAGTTACCTTGTCTAAGGGCACACAAGTACAACTCTAATCTCTAATGCCAAACATTGTTGTGTTTATGACACTATTTTCTCAAACATTTTATTCTGAAAATTTTCAAACATTCAGAAAAGTTACAATAATGTTACACTGAACATTCCTTTACCTACCATCTAGATCCTATAACTGACATTTTACTAGACTTGTTTTATCACTGACCTATCCATCTATCCATCAGACTATCGTTTTTTATGCATTTCAAATTTGTAGCCACTATATTATTTTTTCAACATTTTATCACAAATATTTTTGACTATACAGAAAAGGTGAAGGAATTTTACAGTGAACATCCACCTAGAATCTTCAATTACATTTCAGTATACTTGTTTTATAAAGTTTCATCCACCCTTCTAGCAATCATTCTTATTATTTTAATTGTCTGAATTATTGGTTGCAATAGGAAGAGCTACTGAAAAGTTGTCTTCATGTATTTAAAACTGCTATCTTACCTTTATTACTTTCAGTTCAAGAAATGTTTGGCTATACATGCTTTGAATGTTTTTTCACATTTCTGATTTTTCTATCAAGTATAAAGACACAAACTCTTCAGAAGAAGACAGAACTCGCATGTTTCTCTTTTGAGGAAAAAAATACTGAAATACTTTCTTAGACTGTAAGATAAATTGAAAAAAAAAACTCATAAAAAATTCTCATAAAAAAAAAAATTGCACTTCCTGGCAAATGAACAGACTTAATCAAGAAACTCAACATACAAGTGGCTTCGAAACTTTACTTTGAAGAAAAGTTACACTACTAAAATTAAATGGTTATATCGTTATACATTTTCACGGTGTTTGTGGTTGTGATTCTTTGATATATACATAATTGTCACTTTTCGCAAGCAAAATTTTATTCCCAATTCACATGATGACATTTCAGAGTATGAGAATTTCCTGGAATCTGGCTATTAATCTTAAACTAATATAATAAACTACTTTGTTGCCACAATCCCCTCTTACCCCTTCCCTCAGTACAAGTGTTTTCAAACTCACTGAAACCATCTACTTCTTTGACTTCACTTAATTTCAATCCCTTGTTCCCCTTCTAGTTTCACTTCCTTCCCCAACAATCCTAGACTATATGAGCTACTATCTCAACTAATGTCTTATCAATACATTGTCCTCTTTTGTTCTGCATCTGTCAGCTGTTATCTTTCCTGAAATCATTCTAATATTTGCTCAATCTCAGTCACCTTCTCTGAGTCTACAAACAATTTGCCGAAAGAAGAGGAAATAAAGAACTAGTAGGCATTACTTCTATTTCACAACAACTGAACCCCATAGCCCACTGTGGCAGTCAATGAGGTGCAGCACTCAGAGAGGAACTGCTGGGAGGAGTGAAGTTCACTGACACTTCCCAGCTGTCATACCTTCAGGATCCACAGCAGTGTTCAATTCAAGGCCATACGCACCCCAGCCAGAGAGCATTGGTAGAGGAAGACCATTCCTGACCAACACAAGGCATCTCTAATGGGCAAAACTTCCCCTGCCCACCCCCAACTAGATATTAATTTTTTAAATTGCCATTCTCTGTGCTATAAACTGCAAGCTCCCAAGGGAAAGAATCCTATTTTAACTTGGTTGATCCAACACCTAGAATACTTTTTGCCACCATTGGTAACTAAGCAAAATGTTTTGTGGAAAACAGAAAAAAAAAAGATCCTTAGTATTTGTAAGCTATTTTACAAAATAATGTAACTCATACTTGCTGGTTCTCACCTTCATCTCTGTGATGGCTAATATGATATGTCAACTTGATGGACCTAATGGACGCTAAGATAGCTGGTAAAATGTTATGAGAGACACAGAGATTAACATCTGAATCAGACGGAGTAAAGAAAATGCCCTCACTAATGTGGGTGGGCATAATCCAATACAGTGAGGGCCTGAATAGAACAAAACGTGGAGGAAAGGCAAATTCACTGTCTCAGCATCAGCTGAGATACTTAGACTCAGACCAGGATTTGACTATCTCCCCCATCCCCAACCTTTATCACCCCAATTCTCAGGCCTTCAGACTCAGAACGAATTGCACCACAGGCTTTCCTGTTCTCCGGCTTGCAGAGGGCATATCTTGGGTCTTCCTGATGAGGGAGCCAAAGGCAAGCTTAGGGCAAAACACAAGCTAACCCTCCCCACCTCCCAGCCTCCCCTTCTCCCGTGGGATATGTGTGACATTCTTCAGGCACTCCTGGAAGCCCAAGAACAAAGGAAAGGGAAAAACAAATGGTTAACTGATAGAGATCACAGTCATACAGGACAAGAGTCTCCAATCAGTTTTCAAATGTCTTGGTAAATTAAAAGAAAAAAGCAATCTTATCAATAGCCTAATCTCCAGAAACCTATAGACTCAGTTTCCTGGAGCCCTAACATCACCCTCCCCTCCATAGTGATGTAGGGAACAAAGGCAAGAAGAAAATGTAGATAAAATTAAATTTCTTTATAGCCTGCAACCCATTGACAAATACTTGAGGCAAATACAGAGTAAAATATTCCTCCAGAAACTCTCTACTGTCTTAATGTTTATGACTTACTAGAGGGAAAAACCACCTTAGCCTGACAATAGCAAGACCTCCAGTATCAAGAGGCCTCTAAATTTAGCATATGAAAGTACTTTTGAAAATCTTTTTCTTTTACCCCACCCCCATCTCCATAGTTTATAAGGAGTCACTCTTCACAACCCCAGAGCAGTCCTTTCTGCCCACAGGTCCTGTCCCAGTGCTTTAATAAAATCACCTTTTTTGCACCGAATTCTCAAGAATTTTTTCTTGGACATCAGCTCTGGATGCCCCACCATCACCACTCCCAAACCCCATCACCTCTTAGCTTCCACAACCACACGAGCCAATACCTGTTTTATATGTACATCTCCTATTGGATCTGTTTCTCTAGAGAACTCTAATGCGATCCACAGTGCAGGATGACAAGCCCCTATAAATCGTTCCCCAGAACATTTCAAGGAGTCATCCTCAAGTATCTCATATGTATTCATGAGCAAGACCAATCAGCTGGCAGTCACCTACCATACACAATGATCATCTCACCCCTCTTTGTGCCTCTCTCTGTGTGGTATTTGAGGTCAGCTGACTCCATTCCCTCCAAATTAAGCTTGGGTGGGCCTCATCTGTTATTTCCACCCAGGTATTGCCTTTGCTCTGTACTGTTGATTACTGGCGGCCACTGTCACTGACAGAGACCACTACGGCTTCTTCAGCGGACACCCACTCGCCCTGAGTCCTGCTGACCTCTGCTCTAACTACTGCTCTGCCAACCAGCACTGCTGCCCCATGCCTTTCTAACACTGCCAGCGAAACGCAGTCTGTAAAATGCCAATTACCCTGTGGATCGTGGCAAAGAGGAGAAAGAATGCCTTTCTACTGGTCTCTGAGCTTAGAAGATACAAGCGAGAGGATACTTGCTCGTCCCCAAGTACCTTACGGTATTTCTCTTTATCCTCCTGTTGTTAGTATTTGTTTTCTCACAGCCCACCCACCTTTCTATCTCCACAGGTCTCCAACACAAGGCCTAAGACATCTGGACCAGAAAACAAAACAGATCCCTGGATGAACTCCAAAATGCTGCCTCTCTAACAATACTGTAACACCAGGTCTGGCTCTTTATTCTTTCATTTTCCTTAAAAAAAAATCACTTTTGTTCCTACACATTAAAGACTATCGGCAGGTCAATCCTGCTGGTCACCACATCCCAGATATGGCTGAACTCCTGAAGTGGTACTCGAGGGCCTCATTGATAATACTCTACCCAGAAAGAGTCTTAAACACAAAAACAAACCAACCAACAACATCAAAAAGTCGAACTATTTAAACATGGAATATCCTTTCTTGCTCCATGTTTTTCATACTCAATACACTCCATTAAAGATTTCACATTAGGGACGCCTGGGTGGCTGCCGGTTAAGCATAGGACTCAGGGTTTAGGCTCAGGTCATGATCTCACAGTTCGTGGGTTTGAGCCACGTGTGGGGCTCTGCGCGGACAGTGCAGAGCCTGCTTGAGATTCTCTGTCCCTCGCTCTCTGCCCCTCCCCCTCTTGTGCTGTCTGTGTCTCTCTCAAAATCGACAAATGAAATTAAAAAATTTTTCACATTAAAATCTCTGAATTATATTTGCCACCCAAAGCAAATTTCCCAATCAGAAATAAAAGCCTCCCTTTTGGGAAATAGCTCACAAATTAACCTTTCTTTTATGTTTATTTATGTTTATTCTTTTATGTTTATTCATTTATTTTGACAGAGAGGTAGGGGGATAGGGAGAGGAGGAGAGAGAGAATCCCACACAGGCTCTGCACAACCAGCACAGAGCCTGATATAGGACTCAAAGTCACAAACTGTGAGACTATGAGCCAAGATCAAGAGTCAGATACTTAACCAACTGAGCCATCCGGGCACCACAAGTTAATATTTTTATCTGGACTTTACTGTGATTATGCCAACAGTGGCACACCACCTACCCAAAGTGCTTCAGCAGTAGGAGGCATTCTGCCTCTGTCAACATTCCAAAAGGTACTTCCAGAAAAACACCAAGGTAGGAAAGGGGTAGCTATAGAGTAGAACAACAAGCGATAATCCCCCTGGCCAGGAATTACCAGTACATTTATCCCTACAATGGGAGGATTCCTTCTTTAAGCCATGAGAACACAAGGAAAGAACAACAGCTTTTCTTGCAAATTCCATTCAAATCAGAATCTACTTTTGAGGGCAAGATACACCAACAAGTATAAGTATAAATGAGACAAAGAACAGACTATAGGAAAAAGAATAATTCAAATTCTCTGAAAAAGCAAATTTTAGACAAAATGTACAATAAATACCAACATTACTAGTGGTTCAATTCCATTCAAAAAATGATACACATTTAGAAATTAAATTTCTGGCTTTATAAACATGATGAATAAGCAAATGCTTTAGGTTAATATATTTTTCCCATCAAGCACTCTAAGAAATTTTTCCTCAAAGCTCCATTACTAACAAATTCCAAAGTGTTCACTCACTAAAAATAGAACTCTTTACTCTTCGTCATTTATTTGGGTACTTTTAGCCATCTTATAAATTGCGTATTTCTTAGATTTTAACAACCTATCCTCCTATAATTTTTATATTTCGGTGAAGAAAAAAATACGTGCTTAAAATTGTATGACTTTAAAATTGTTCTAAACAACAAATGCATCTCAATCTTAAAAAAAAAAAAAACACCAGGGGAATGAGGAGGAGGAAGCTTTAAAGGCATGAAGGAAATAAGAAGAAAGTACACATGGACAAGAACTGAGGCAGCATGGTATAAATTTCAGGTAATTTTAAGGATTAGGTAATTTTAATCTAGAAAAGTCTCAATTCAATTGTAAATATATTTTCTAAAATAGCACACTCTACCTTAGAGAATCTAGGTGGTGGCATTTTTTAAACAAGCAAGGACAACAGAAAAAAAACAGTCTCTCCTTATGTCACGTTTATTCAATTTGTGGACTCGACTGCAGGTGGTCCTTGAGACGGTATCACAAAAGATGTCTAAAACAAAATGGGTAGGTGTGACCATTTATTTAAAATTCAGGCAGTTTTTCAAAACTCTATTTCTATGCAGAGTGTCCAATTATCTACAAGATATATACAGTCTGTAGCACAAGCTATTATGATTGATTGATTTTTTTTTTAACGAAAATACTTGCACATATATACACAAGATGGATCTTATCTCCCCTCAAAGTATCCATTTTGGGCAGCTATACATCAATTCCACTGAAGAAAATTCAAAAAGAGACATTCCTAAAATACTTTGATTAATGGATTATGTATACATCTTCCCCAAAGGGACTACTTCAAAGGAAATAACACACATTTGAATAAATAGGCTCTGAAATATTTGTTTAAAAATTTGCCTAATTTATCGTTACATGTAATCTAGAAAACAAACTGTAAAAGACATAAGGTTCTCTGAACAAATACATTTTCACTTGAAATGCAAACATTCAAATAAATCTTTCCTTACCACTCAATAGTAAGAAAATGGAAAGCGATAAGTGATAAAGAAGTTAGGTATTAAAAAGCCAAGTAAGGATGAAAGGCCGTTATAGTCACTACCTTTTGAGAATTAAGTGACTACTGAGGAAAAAGAAAAATACCTTCAAATCTATAGCAAGCATTGTATAACAAATAGCAGCCAATCCACTTTGAAGACTGCAGGTATCAATTTCTCCTACCTTACAAAGCTTTACTTCATCTTTTAGTTATAGTATGCGCAGAAGTGGTTCCAACTAATAACTAATAATTCATTAAAAATGCAACCCATCTTGAAACACTATTACTAGAAAAGCAAATTACTGTCATTTATATTTTAGCACTTGCAGGACAGTAATTTTTAGTCTAATCCATGCAGTGTTTTGAAAGAGGTATAATTGAAAACTAAATTGAAACTTGTAATTATTATATCTATGCATCCATAGAAACATCTACACATTTTAAAATATATGTATTTTCTTTAATTCATCTTAACCTTAAAAACTCATCCCAAAGTAGTTTTTATTAAAATAATGTTTTAATACAAGGCATTTAATTTTACCTTCTTCTGTTTGTTCTGAAAATGGTACAAAACAAATACTTTGACCACAAACCTGCGTATTCAATGCCTTCAATCAAACCGCTGCAATTAATATGAAATTCTAAATACAGAATATAATGCCACATAAATAGTATAACAGCCAAGTCCTGTCTGAGAAGCCATATGTTTTTTCCCATTGTTCAAAAAAAGGAGATGACTTCCCGTCACTTATGTTTCTGATTAGCAAGGTGATTTATGCCACAATCACTAAAAATGCCAGCAAGTGAATGAGAAAATGCATAGTGACTGCACCAGATGTGCACAATAAACAGGAATCCCATTGTAATCTCTGGTACTTAGTTTATATGAAGGTAATGTAGGAAACACTCTTGGATATGGCAAAGTCACTCTTTTTTTACATTTGACTATAAATGATATGAAATAAATTGTGTGTTTTATACTTTATGGCATGCATACATTGATAAATTAGGTACCGTTTTGTATCCCGACTTATCTACAAGACAAACCTGGCTAAGATCATGGGGATTAATTGCTTCAGAAGTGTGAAATGCAGCTTTTCCATTCTTTTCTGCACACTCAGTGAAGAAACAATGATTAATCACTGTTTAACTATTCTCTGGAGGATCTACAAGATTGCCAAAGCAGGACTTATCCTCATAAATCCAAAAAATACAGGTTTAGATTTGTTGCCAACAACTGAAAGAACATGAACTTAAACCCATTTGTTATCAGATTAAAATAATGTCAAGGTTTTAGAACCCCACTGGTACACAATTTCCTTTTAATCGGTGACTACGATAGGAAATTAGATTAACACACAAGATATAACAAGAGCACATGTATTTTATAAAAATAATAAAAGTATTTTTTAAAAATTATAAAATATCCTCAGCCTACTAATGCCAAACAACATACTATTGAACCGGAGCTGATAATCTCCCTTAGCTACATAAATATTTCCATTGTTCTGTGCTATTTATAAAAATTAAAATACATGCTATCAGATGAAAAGCACTTTTAAATGGTTATTTCATGTGGAAAATGGCTACCTACTTCAAGAAATTTTATTCCAGACAGCTACAGCTGAATGACTATTATGTGGATAAAATGATTTAGTTTGAATAGAACATAAATATATTTATAAGTCTTTATAAGACTGAAAATGTAAAACTCCAAACTTTAAGCCTACACTATAAATGATCCAAAAATAAGTAACATTTTGAACAGAAGTACATAAGAAGAGAGGTTTCAAATACATTCCAAGTAATTTAGGCTTTCAAAATATCCAGCCAATATCTCACTACATATATTGAAAAAATTAAGTAACTCTTAAGTTGAGGCAAA
Organism: Felis catus; assembly: GCF_018350175.1. Lineage (NCBI taxonomy): Eukaryota > Metazoa > Chordata > Mammalia > Carnivora > Felidae > Felis > Felis catus. The sequence continues at coordinate 134,402,630 of NC_058376.1, forward strand.
ATTAGTTCATGTCATTTTTATATCCTGAACACATAGTTTTAATAACTAAAACCTTATCCTGTCTCAACAATGAAATGTTGGTTTAATAACGGTCAAATAATTACAAATTAAAGACTTCTTAAAAATCCTCTCTAAATGAGTGAGCTGTTCACAGACTACTCCTACCTAAATGGGAATAACCTCAAGTAAAGACTTCAAATTTCTATGTAAAATAGAAATGAGGCCACCTCGCAATTATAAAGGATCCATTGTCTATTTGTCTGATTATATGGTCATATTACTTCTCCCTTCCGAGACGCTTCTTTCAGGTCTCCTAGGTACCACAAAAACTAGGAGAACTGCAAAGAGGAGGAGGTGAAACTGTTGGTCAATTTCACTGTTCATTAAGTCTTTTTTAAAAGTGAGTAACATAAAGAGAATGTGAAACAGATTCTGTCTTTTCCACATTTCTATCTAGAGTTGGCTGTTTTTCCATTATGAAAAGGTGAGAGTTAATGTACAGCACATGTATATCAAAAACTAAAAATATTCACAATAAACTTAAGCAAAACATAAAGGAAAACATCTTAAAATGACATATGTATTTAAAAGTTAGCTGAGTACCTGCCATAGGGTAAACACTTAATAAATATCTGTTGATCAAATGAAGAGATGAATTCAGATTGATTCTACTCTCAAAGCTGATGACATTTTAGAGTCTATAAACAGAGAATTACGCTTTGACCCTCTCCCTACGTTCCCAAACAACTCCACTTAAAGTTTTTCAATTCAGTGAATAGGATTTAAAAACCATCCTTAAGTGTTACTCAAAATATGCCACTATCATAAAACCGCACAGAGACAATGGCTCGTCTTGTTTAACTCAGAACTATTAGAGGTTTGAGGATGGACATCACTATTACCTTGCAAAGGAACACAAGCATGTCAGAATGAGACAGCTGGGGTTTTTGCATTAAGATTTTTGCATAAAATTTTGCACTTAAAAAGGAAAAGTCACTGCAAATGGTTTAAGTCAGTAACCTAAACCAGAAACCAAGTCCCAGATGACAAAATGGCAACCCACTGGACAAATGTATACTTGAGGCCCAGGAAAGGAGACACGTTAAATGATGTTAAATAATAAAGTTTTTTGTTTGTTTGTTTGTTTGTTTTTAACAGGGAAGCAACTAAGAATATGATGAAGGAGTGCTCCTTAACACCTAAACTATTCACCTATAAAAAGAATTCCCTGAAGACCCTACTCAGAGTCAGCTAATGAAGTACTGGTCAGACTCACCACAAAACAGTATATTTCACATATCGGACAAGGATGTAATGTGGGTACATATCAAAAGAAAATGTGAGAACTTTTATTCTTGCCTAAAAAGTAATGCAATAAGCTAGAACCTGCATTTAGAGGGAATCAAAATAAAGTCACAAGAGGCACATGTCATCTTGTTTCTATTGCATCCATAACAGTGGATGCTCCGCAAGACAGAGTACTAAGTAAAGTGACAGTAGACCAAATATCCTCTCAGTAGAGGTGTCCTAAGTGCACAAGTGAATTGATGAATCTTCAGGAGGTATTACTCAAAATGTCTTCCAGCTCAGTGACCAAGGAACTCTTTATTGGAGCATTCTCAATACTGATTGATGCATGCTGCTTCTCTTCTACTTTAAAAACAAAAACAAAAACAAAAACTGTCTGGACCTCAGCTTTGCTGTTAAGCTGCCACATGTTTCTCCTTCCACTCTCCCTTGAACACACTCTAATCAGATTTTGTCCTTTACTGAAACTACTCTTCTGAAATCACCAATGACTTCCCATTGCTAAATCCAACAGTCAATTCACAGTTCATCCATAACTTCATCTTCCAGCAACATTTGTCATAGATGATCATTTCCCTTTCTTCAAATATTTATACCATCTAGCTTCATTAGCTTACAGATATTCTGAAGGCCAAAGAAGTTTTCCTCCTACCTCACTGGGTTTTCCGTCCCTGGACTTCTCTACTAATTCTACTTTTCCTTACCTGTTTACCTAAAGTGTTCCAGAGCTAGAACCTTCAATTTCCTCTAGCTATATTTACTGGACTGTATCAATATAACCCTTTAAAAATACCATCTATAACTGACAACTTCCATGGTCTCTCCTTTATCCCAGACCTCTCAACCTGAACTCTGGTCCAGTCTATCTGTCCTCTTGACCTTTCCAGTTGAATATATAATAAACATCTCTAACTCAACATGTTTAAAACCAAATTCCTGGCCTTCCCCCAAACCCCTTAACACACAGCCTGTATAATTCTCCCCTTCTTCAACAAATGAAACTCCATCTCTCCTATTATTTAGACCAAAACATTACTGGAGTCATTCTTGACTCTTCTTTCTCTCAGAGTTAAAATCTAATCCATCAGGAAATCCTGTTGTTCAAACCACAATCATCTCTCAGCTCTAACCTTCTGCATGGTCCTTCTGCTTCTACCTTGCTCCCTTAAAATTATTGATTTTTTAAAATTTTTTTAATGTTTATTTATTTTTGAAAGAGAGAGAGAGAGAGCACACAAGTAGGGGAAGGAGAGAGAGAAAGAATCCCAAGCAGATGTGGGGCTAGAACTCAAAAACCATGAGATCATGACGTGAGCTGGAATCAAGAGTCAGAGGCTTAACCAACTAATTCACCCAGGCACCCCAATTGTTAATTGATTTTAAATTAACTGTAATTCTTTTAAACAATAAACCAGATGATAATTCCCAGATTCCTCTACAGTTTAATCGCTACTCCTCTCACCTCACTTTGCTACAGCCTCACTGACCACTCTGTTGTTCTGTGAACACATAAGCAATATGCTCACATCAGAGCCTTTCCAACTCTTGCCTTCATAGCACAACCATCTAACCTACTATATATTTAATGCATTTATCTTGCTTCTTGTGTACTTCTCTACCTTAAAACTCAAGCTTAATGAAGTTAAGAATTATCTCTATTTTGTTTTCACTGTGATATCACCTAGAACACTTTTCAGTGACAGCGGCTTCAAAGTTCTCAGGAGGAACAATGGATGGCAGAAAAAGATTAAGTCTTTGATGTTTTGAGAAAAATCATTTTAAATCTAGAAATACCCAGCAAAATGATCAATCAACTGTGAGAATAAAAGAAAAATATTTTATAAAAACAATAAAAAACTATCTAATATGCACAAGTCAGAAAATACACCTTTCACCATTTAACCTTCTGAAAATTTACTTAAAGGAAACCTAGGAATAAAGACGACAATGAGATCCAGGCAATATTGGAGCATATCCAGCAATATAATGAAAAGAAATCTGAGGATGACACTTCAGCAAAAGGCCCAGGAAACTCTGGTTTACTGGTTCATAAAAGTCCAGGATATGTGAGATATTTCTTCAAAGGCAGTAGATAACCTTACAAAAATATTATTTTATCATCAAATATCATTTTATCCAAATTGAATACCTTTTATTTCTTTTTCTTGCCAGATCTCACCAGGATTTCCAGTACTATGTCAAATAAAAATGGTGAGACTGGCTCTTTGTATATAGGGGACATTACCTCATCCATCATAATTACTCACTGCAAAAATAACTCTGATGAAAAATCCAAGTAAAGAACAGTTATGTCCTTGCAAAGGGGGGAAAAGGCAAGTTTGGCCATTCTTGTCTTATTTCTGATCTTAGAAGAAAAGCTTTCAGCTTTCACCATTCATTATGATGTAAGCTGTGGACCTGTCATATACTGCCTTTATCATGTTGAGGTACATTCCCTCTACACTCACTTTGTTGGCAGTTTTTATCATAAATGAATGTTGAATTTGGTCAAATGCTTTTTCTGCATCTACTGAGATTATCATTTGATTTTCGTCCTTCATTTTATTAATGTGGTATATCACATTGACTGATTTGTGGATGTTGAACCATCCTTGCTTCCCTGGAATAAATCCCCCTTGATCATGATATACGACCGTTTTAAGGGGCTGTTGAATTTACTTCTGTTCAGTTTGTACAAGAGTTTTGCATCTACATTTATCAGGAATGTTGGCCTGTAATTTTCTTCCATTGTAGCATCCTTATCCAGTTTTGGTGTCAGGATAATACTGGCCTCATAAAATGGCTTTGGAAATACAGCTGACTCTTAAAACAATGTGGAGGTTGGTCACATTGGCACCCCATGCATTTGAAAATCCATGGATAACTTTTGACTCCCCAAAAACTTTTCTACTAGCCTACTACTGACTGGAAGCTTTACCAATAACACGAACAGTCAATTAACACATATTTTGTATTTATAAGTACTATATACTATATTCTTACAACAAAGAGAGAGGAAAGAAATTGTTATTAAGAAAATCATTAAGATAAAACACATGTACAATATTATATTTATCAAAAAACTCCACATAAAAGTGAATCCACATCAGTTCAAATCTATGTTGTTTAAGGGTCAACTGTATTCCCTCCTCTTCTATTTTTTGGAAGAGTTTGAAAAGGAATGGCATTAATTCTACTTTAAATGTTTGGTAGAATTCACCTGTGAAGGCATCAGGTCCTGTACTCTTCTTTCTTGGGAGGTTTTTGATTACTCAATCTCCTTACCAGTGATTGGTCTGTTCGAATTTTCTATTTGACATGATTTAGCCTTGGTGAGTTGTAAGTTTTCAGGAATTTCTCTGTTCTTCCAGGTGCCTAATTCTTTGGTGTATAATTGTTCACAGTAGTCTCTTATGATCTTTATATTTCTTTTCTTTTCTTTTTTTAATGTTTATTTGTTTTTGAGAAAGAGAGAAACAGAGCACGAGCAGGGGAGGCACAAAGACAGAGGCAGACACAGAACTCAAAACGGGATCCAGGCTCCACACTGTCAGCACAGAGCCCAATGTGGGGCTCCAACTCACAAACTGTGAGATCATGACCTGATCCAAAGTCGGACACTCAAATGACTGAGCCACCCAGGCACCCCTGATCTTTGTATTTCTGTGGTGTCAGTTATAGTATCTCCTCTTTCATTTCTAATTTTATCTTTTGAGTCCTCTTTTTTTTTTTTTTTTGACATGTAGCTAGTTTTATCTGTATTTTGCAAAAAAAATAGCTCTTACTTTCACTGATATTTTCTCTTGTCATTTTTGTCTCATTTTCATTATTTTTGCTCTTTGTTATTCTCTTACCTTACGGCCTAGTTTGTTCTTTTTCTAGTTCCTTTAGGCATATAGTTATTTGAGCTCTTTTTTCTGACTGTTAACATTTTTCACTATGAACTTCTCTCTTAGAATTTTTTTCTGCATTTGATTAGGGATAATTTTTATCATCTTTTTACTTTTCTATATATTCCATCCTTCCTACCACAGCTTTTACTTTTATAATCAGAAAAAAATGCTTGCAATTTTTTAAAGGACAAAAACGATAAATGTGATGGGAAGGGGTACTGAAAGAGATCACTTTGCAAAAGGATCTGGGTTATTCTAAGCTGATATAGAGGACTTAAAAAGTTAAAAATGTGTTAAACCCAGAATGATTTGAAGGCATCAGCATGCACATACAATTTACATAGAGAGAACAAGCAAGAAGAGAATAAAGAAATATATACTTAACTATAAGGGATGGTTCTATCTAAGGTTTATCCCTTCTTCAAATTTTGAGATATGACCATTTGTACCTGTGTTCTCACTATAGAAGAACCAACTAAGTGCTCTGGTGTTTCCCAGCAGTTACCCAGCTTTTTGACCACAACATGTGATAGCTTGTAGTGAATATAGAGAGAGATGAGAAGCATGGAGAAGACAGATAAAGGGCAGCTTGACTGAGATAGAAACCAAATGGATTCCATTTACTTCCCAATGAGTCAGTCATGAGCAAGTGATGTAAAGTATCACGGGTGATGATTTACACACAGGTGATGTAAAGTATGGTTTCTGAAATTGCAAAGGCAATCCGTTACTAGACAGGGAAATAAATTTAGTTATGGGAAGCAGCATGTAGTAAGAGAAATATACAAAGATTAGAATAGAATAGAGCACTGCACACATTTCAGGTAGCTAGGGTAAAAACTATTCCAGCTTTTGTTTCACTTTCATTGGTACATTTATGCCTGTGGAAATTGGCTCATAAACGTAAATTTTATTCCTTACAATGGTTGTGTTAAAATAGATGTGAATTCCTCCTATCTGAGACACCTTCAACTCTAAGTTCAATAATTCTAGTTTTGCTACTCCTTTAACAAATTTAATGAAGGTGGCGGGGAGGGGGACAGAAAGAGATATGGATACCAGAAAGCCTTCTATATGGAATGTGCTAAAAGTACGCTGGCAGGAAAACATTTTTTAAGGCCCCCTATGAAGGCTCAGTTAAAGGAGAAGGAAAACAATAAGGGAAAGGGTAAGGAAAAGATTGGAAACTGATGACTAGACAGATGTAAGAAGTGGAAAGAAAGTAATCAGGGAACTCTGAGTAACTGTTAGAGAACAACATCATTCCCTGAAAAAGCCTACAATCTAAATCTGGCAGATTGTGTAAACGCACGTGCACGCACGCGCGCGCGCACACACACACACACACACACAAATGAATCTACAGAACATATTACTATAATAAGGATATTTTATTGATAAGTGTTTATGTCCCCCCCAAAACTCACATGTTGAAATCTTAATTCCCAATGTAATGGGAATACACGATGAAATGGGAATATAGATTATAAGGGTGGAGATGTGGAATAAGCTTAGGAATTCCCTGAGCTTGCAGGGGTGAGTTAACAAGGCATACAGAAATAGAAAGTCATAGGATATACACACCCAAGTTTGGGTAAACAAGCTTAGGTAAATAACATTAGGTAAATGGGGCAAAGGCCCCCAGTATAGGACAAAGGTATAGGAACAGGGAATCTCAGGAAGAAAACATCCAAGATGAGGTAAACAAGATTAGGTATTCAGGGCAGAAAGGCCCCCTAACTTAGTATAGCAGAAAGCTGCTTTCGCAGGAAGGAAGGACCAAATTAGGTAAACAGGTAAATAGGGCTACAGACCACAGTGGGGCAAAGTTGCCCAGAGCAGAGCTAATTAGCAAAAGAAAGATGCCTTGCTGACAGTGAGGTAGCATGCTCAGGCTTTCTTGTCCCCTAGGCCAGTTTAGGTAAACAGAGGTGGGGCCTCTCTTCTGCTGTAAACAACCGTCCACCCAGATTTTGTTTTGTATTTACCCAAACCTCTAACACCACATATCTCCAAAACCTTCTTCCCCTCCCCCCACCCATGAGTTCATGTTCATGGTTTCGTTGTCTCTTTGTGCATGTCCATCACACTTGTAAGCCTTCTGATCCTCATAAAAACAGAGCAAGGACTCTTACTGGGGACTTTTGTCTCCTCCCAGGACATTAGCCTCTCTCGCATTTTTAGTCCTGCATCCCACTTTCTTGCTGGACAAGAGAGGACTCCAGACCCAGAGTCTATGACAGGTGGAACCCTCATGAATGGGATTAGTGTCCTTATAAGAAGAGACCTTAGAGAGGTTTCTCACTCCTTCCACCATGTGAGGACACACAAAGAAGATGGTGGTCTGTGAATCAAGCACTGCATCTGCTGGCACCTTTATCTTGGACTTCTCAGTCTCTGTGAAGACTGTGAGAATTGTTACAAATAAATTTCTGCTGTTGGTAGGTCACCAAGTCTATGGAATTTTTGTTACAGCAGCCCAGAGACTAAGACAGATACTGATAGCATTCAATTTTTAAAGGTACATTTTGAATAAATATATGCTTACCTTTCAGGAGATCTTTATTGATCCAGAAATCTAACTGACACCTGAAAATGCATGCTCTAATCTGAAGATGACTTCAGATTCAGTACAACAGAGTTCTCCAAATACAAGTCTTGGTTGGCAAACAGGAAGCAAAGAAGAATGAAGAAATAGAGATCACTTGAGTTTTCCCTCAACCAAGCTTCTGACAAAGAAGCAAATACCTAGAAAAATAAATAAATAAAATAGCCTCACACATTCCTATCCCAAAAGGAACCCTGAACCAAAGCAAACAATAAAAAGGCACGCTGAAAAAATTTAGGTCATACTATTTTAAGCTTTTGGACAAGTGTTAGCCTACTCACTAATCACTCTTTCTATCATCTATTTTAACTTCTGGAAGAAAGGAACCATTTTATTTTACTTAAAATAAATGGTACTACAAAAACTTTAAATCTAAAACACCTCCATATGAAACAAATCACGTTACAACTTCATTTCATTGACATGAAAGTGTTCAAATAATAAACACGCTATTCTAATACATAGTAAAATAATACCAAGTACTAAAATTACAAAGAATAAAAAAATGGAAAACTGCCTTTTGAAAACAAACATGGGGAAAAATTCCATTGAAAAGGATTCCAAACATTAATAAAATGTCAAATTCAAATACTGATGTATCAGTGCAACAAGTAAATGTTATTTGTGATGTAAAAAGTAATTTCCCTAGCTTTTTTGCATAGAGAAAAAGAAAAATGTCTTATCACCTGTAATTAATATTCTTCCGTAAGTCATATGACACAGATACAATCTACATGAAATCTGCAAGAATGACAACTGACTTTCTTAAATAGCTATCTAATGTAAGTAAAGAACCTCTTAATAATAATATCAAATTACTAAACATTACTATCACTTTCCTCTAGATTTCATTCTATATAGTTTACTCCCTATAACCTGTTAGAACTTATTAGTAGCTCAACATATGTACAAAAGGACAAAAGTAATTAGGTACTATAATGTGAAACATAAATCAATACCACAGAACTGAAAAGCATTATGACAATAGATATAACTGAAACCTACTGAGATTCAAAAGAAATTATTTAAAACACATTTTAGCATCATATGCTATTAAAACCAAGTAACAAAGTATGATTTGTAAAGAACAGATGAACGTGGCATTGACCTCTAAACAGATGTCCAGAAACTTTTATGCTCTTGTATTGAATACAATTCATGTTCTGTTTGTTTGATAAAGAGAATGATTTATTATGTTCTGATGTAGCATTTCCTTATTTTAACTTTCAATCTTATCTGAAAAATTACCAACAATTCATTTCTAAATTATACAATATATGTGTGAAAGATACCTAAATACAGTCTACACCTCCTTGGACAGTAATATAGTCACACGCTTTTTCTGTATGGTTGAGCTAAAAATTGCTACATGTCTCCATTTCTTATCTTTCCTTTGTAAAAATACAGACCATTTTTATTCTATGGGTGGCTCTTTAGAATGAAGGACATTCAAATATCTTTCAACTATTCCAATATATGTGTATTTCACAAATGTGTTTATATAATAGTTAATCTATATTGTCACACTACTGTGTCAATACTATTCAGAGAATGATGGCTATTACTTCATAATGGCTATTCACAACCAAAGAAAAACTGCTAATATAATCAGTATCCTGAGTAGTTATAATTTGTTTTATTTCTAAATACATACTTTACACTCAGGTCACTTCTACATGTCATACATTGCTCCGAAAGTAATTTACTTTCTTGCTCTGACAGGATATATCCAATGAAATATTTTATTGGCATACCATCAGAGAAACCAAAAAGGAGAAAAAGACCTACAAGGCAGAGTTAGCTAACAGAGGCTTTATCTCTACAGTAATACTGTATGAAACTAGACTTCTTCAGCCATCTATATGCAGAGAAAATGTTTACCATTAGTCTCACTGAAAGGATATACCAGTTCTTTTTCTAGTTATCCTCTATGGAATTGCATAAATATTGAGAAAATCTAGAAATAGACATACACATGCACATATAAAAATTATTGTCAGTGTATAAGTTACTGCTGCCCTGGGACTGCAATAATTTATGTAACATCTGTTTTCATATTTTTCTAATTTTTTTCCTAATTAACATGCATATTTAACGCATAAATGCTCAGACCACCTCGTTTTTCTGCTGACTGTGCCTCTTTATTTTTGAAGTTGTGCACTCCTAGGGAGAATTCAGGAGAGATGGAAACCAAAATCTTATTCAAAGCACTAATTTTAAAATGTAAACAACAGTACTAAACCAACTTCCAAGAAAATACTAAAGTCTTAAGAGTTTTCAGAATAAAAGTTCAAGCTGCCAACAACAGTCATGCACTTAACTTGAGGTCCAAATACCAACGAGCAACACAGAAGCTTAATTCCAATATTATATTAATCTTCTTGATTCCTTTTTAATTTTTATAAAAGCTGAGAAACCTACTATAAAATCTATGATCATTTGACTTTGAAAATTCTGGTAGCATTTTAAAATTGTTATGCCGTAGGCAACAAACATACATGAACACGTTCCATATGGTAAGCATCAAGAAGTATGTAACCAGCTATATGTTTTTGAATTGTAAGCTTCCGAATCCTGTGCAGATGTGAGGAAAGGGGGAAGTTTTGACTCTGAAGCTACATTCAAGTACAATCAACTTCTGAAAGATCTTAATCTGTACTGGGAAATTTAAAATTCAAAATACTACTTATCTTTATTTTTAATAGAAAAAGTAAAATTAGAGGCTGATCAAACAAATGCTACAATAACTAAGGTATTCCCAAATAACAATGTTTAATATGCCAACACTGTGACTCCATCTGTACTTACCTCACTTTAGAATTAAACACTTTGTATTTTAATTGCCTAGTTATGTATTTCAGGCAGTCATTTATTACTTCTCATCTGTTGTCAGGGCTGTTCTAGGCCTTTGTAAACACGGAAATTCTCAACCCTCATAGAACTTACATTTTACTTGGGATATCAGACAGTATCCAATAACGATGCAAATACGTAACTGTAAACAGAGATCAATGCTATTAAAAACAGGGGAAGGGGTAAGCCATGAGATTTAATAACAGGAGATTTGATTTAGCCCAGAGGTCAGCAAATACCTAAAGACTACTTAAGATGAGATCTGAAAAGTATGGGGCAGTCTAGGAACAGCAAGTACTAAGGTCTCAAAGCATTATGAGAAAAGCACATTCTGAGTCAAGAAAGAGAAGCAGAAGGGCCAGTCACAGCTAGAGAGGGAACGTATGTGAGACAAAATGGGGCAGAAGAAGTCAATAAGGCAAAATTACCACAGGGATTTAAATATAGTATCAATCAATTACACATTAAAAAATTACCAAATTTGGCTGAGTTATGGAGACGAGCAAGAAAGGTAAAGGGGAGGAGTTAGGCGTGAGGTGACAGATTAGACTAAAGTGGTGGTGGTAAAGATGCGGAGAGAAGGCAGGAAGATTTATGGGCTAACAGAAGAATTTGGTGAAAGATTCAATTTTGTGGAGAATGAAGTTGGATAACAATTCCATTCAGTGATATAAGGAAACCTGGAAGAAGATCTGCTGTTGGAAGAAAGAGACCAAATTACACTAGGGCATATTAAAGGATTACCTGTTGGAGATGTCTTGCAGGGATTTCAATGTAAACATCAGAGCTATAATAGTCTGGAGATTTAAGAAAGGTCTGGGCTAGAATCAAATTTAGAACTTACTAGGATATGGGTAGCAACAGCAACAAAAAAGGCACCTACATTGCTTTTCCCCCCTGAAAAATTCCCTACGCACATGTTGTATCTTCCTTGTTTCTAGCTATCATACCACATTGGAACAGAAAAAAATATATACTTCATAATGTGACAAAATCATATAGCTTGTAAATGGTTAACTTCATAAGGCATATATGCCTTACCTTAAGTTACTAAATAATTGTCATCATTTACTGAAATGCCTACTTGGGTTAAAAACTACTAAAAATATGCTGAAGCATTCTAAAAATGTGCATCAGGTCATTAATCCTCACAATAACCTTAGAATTGAACAATTATTGAGCCTACTTTTTAGATGCAGACACCGAAGTTAGGGAAGTGTTAAGAGTTGCTAGTAAAGCCAATAAATGAGAGAGGCACACTTCCAACCCAAGCATATCTGAATCCACAGCCCATTTTCTTTCCACTAAAAAGGAGGGTAGCAGGTATCGATCTTTAAAATAAATTTACCTCAGTTTCAAACCTGGCCCCAGAAGACCACTTAAGCTCTCTTAAATATCCTCATCTGCAATTCCTACCTTGCTTGGAAATACTGACACTTCAGGGAACATATAAAGTGTGTATCACCATTCACATGATCCGTCACCACAGGAGCCACAGTTGAGAGAGGGCTTAGAGCAGAAACTAAGGCTGACACTGAAAGTTTGGGAAATTTCACAGCATAGGTCAGGGCAGGTCATCAGGTACAGTACCTCGGCTCATCCTTGTTCTTCCCCTCATGGAGGAAGAGTAGTTTCCATCAAAAGAGCAGATGCTAATATGATAAAAGCTGTAGGTGGAGAGTTCAGCAATGTTTCTAAAACATTACAATGCATAAAAATCACCAGAGAGGTTTTTTTTAAGTTTATTTATTTATTTTGAGAGAGAGTGTGTGTGCATGCATGAGAGAGGGGCAAACAGAGGAAGGGAGAGAGAACCCCAAGCAGGCTCTGTGCTGTCAGCACAGAGCCCGCCTTGAGGCTCGATCTCATGAACCAGTGAGATCATGACTTGACCTGAAGTCAAGAGTCAGACGCTTAACCAACCAAGCCATCTAGGCACCCCCTGAGAAGCTTCTTAAAAATGGAGACTGCCAAGCAGATCTTCTCAAGGATTCTGACACAGAAATGGAAAAGATGCCCCTTCAAGCTTTCTAAAAGATATCTACCTACAGCAACCACTTTCCATTCTTTAGCGTGTGTTTTTTAAATTATTTGTTAAACATATATATTTTTTTAGTCCAATTAAATTGTACCCAACTTAATATAAACATTTCAGATATTTTTCTCAACAACTACTGTCAAGGTTCCTTCCCAATGGAAAGAGGGATAATAAAACAAAAGTAGTTTTAACGATACATAAAATGCCTCCATCAAAACTTATTTTCCTTAATATAGATTTTAGTCTTATGATTAAAACTAAGTCATCTAGGGATATATATGTCAAAAGACATAGGAATGTTTAATTAAAGGAGATGAATGGTTCATAAAGAACATTTTGTCACAAAAGTTAACCTTTGGTGAAAAAATATATATATATATTTGATTAAAGAATCCTGTACTTATGTAAGAGGGTCTAATACAGTAATAGTTATTCAAAAAATGGATAACGAGATTACATGTAACCCTGTCAAGTGACACCAATGAAAACTAATATATACTGGTACCAAAGCAGCATTCAAAAAAGAAAATGTCTACTCTATTTCCAGACACTTCGGATCACTTAAAAATGAAAGTATGTCTATCTTTCCTTCTACATGAACCACAGCTGTCACTGTGGAAGCATATATTCCAATCATTGTCCCAGCGGCTCCCATCAACTTGATCTACTGGTGCCCTGAGTCAGGGCTGCCTTAACAACATTCTAGTGACCTAAAGGTTCTAACAAATTCCATGGGGCACATGTGTGGCTCAGTCAGTGGAGCATCCAATTCTTGATTTTGGTTCAAGTCATGATCTCAGAGTCATGGAATCAAGTCCCACATCAGGCTCCATGCTTAGCATAGAGCCTGCTTGAGATGTGTTCTCGTGTTCTCTCTCTCTCTCTCTCTCTCTCTCTCTCTCTCTCTCTCTCTCTCCCTCCCTCCCTCCCTCCTTCCCCTCCCTCTGCCCCTTTCCCCAACTTGTGTGCACATTCTCTCTCTCTCTCTCTCTCTCTCTCTCTCTCAAATAACAAATTCCAAAACTCCAAACTTTCATCCAAGGCTAACTGAATTTATTTTTTTTTTATTTTGAAATTTCAAGATGGATGTTGTTAAGACATATTATCTGTGAAGCTAAATATGGGCAGTTAAAATTTTAAGTTTATGACATAATATCTCCTTGTGTTTTTATGACTCAAAGAAAATACCCATTCAGGTTTCTGTTTTTGATCCCATGATTTACATCAGGACCATGATAGGGAATAGAAAACTAAAGATAATAAAAGTTGCTTGAAAAAGAACTTCAGTAACAATAACATTACTACTATACTGTGCTGCTGCTATTTACATGGTATATCTCATTTAATGTCTCCTCACCTCCACCCTAACCACTCCCACTTAAAACAAACAAACAAACAAAAAAAAAAAACAGGGGCACCTGGGTGGCTCAGTCAGTTAAGTATCTGACTCTTGATTTCAGCTCAGCTCATGATTTCACAGTCATGGGATCGAGCTCGTCCTCAGGTTCTGCAATGACAGCGCTGAGCCTGCTTGGGATTCTCTCTCCCCCTCTCTCTACCCCTCCCTGACTTGTGCTCTTCAGCACATGCGGTGTCTCTCTCTCTCTCTCTCAAAATAACAAAAATTTAAAAATTTAAAAATTTAAAAAAGCTAAGAGGAGCTTGAGCACACTAACTTGCCCAAGATCTTATCATTAACAACTGGTAAAGCTGGGATTTGAATCCATGTGATTGGAACCCAGAGGCCACATGGTCTTAACCATTATAACATGCTATATTAATTTAAAGGCTATATTAAGTGTGATTTACCTGACCATTACTCACTCTGTTCATGAAATCCCTTAACTCTATAAACCTTTACACAGCCAAAAATCCCGAAAGTACTGACACAATATAAATCTTTCTTTCTGTCTTTTATGGTAAATGAAATGCTTCCACACTGTTCTAATAACAAAGCATATCTTTGCTTCCTAAATGACTCGTCATCTTGAAACAGCATATAACATTATTTTCTCACAGTCATGCTCATTTTTACTAACCACAGTCGGTACCAAGTTAGATCCCACACTACCAGAAGCTCCAGGCAAGACAGAAACCAAAGTATATACAGTGCAAGAAAATAACTTTTTGTGATTTAAAGATTATATCTTCTACTATTTCTCTTGGTGCCAACAAGATAACTTTTCTTCCCAAATCTTGGTTACATTTAGGATTCATTTAGAACCAAGCTCTAAGTACCAAGTTTGAATTAGCTTTAGAATAAGAAACAGATCAGTCTCAATCACTCTGTATATATAAATAAAGCAAAAGAAGCCAGTCAATTCTGAGAGTTGCTTTGGGAACTTGGGGTTCATTCCAATCCTGAAGATCAGTCTAAATGCCCTGAGAAAAGTTAGAAAATTCCAGGAACTGTGGTTTCCCTAAGAGAGCTGCAGATTCAACCTGACTCCATGGGATGAAAAATTCCATTAAGCTTTAGTCTTCATCCATTTCCTCCAGCAGACATACATGGGACTTTTCAAAGTACACATCTTCCACAGTACAATAAGGAAGTAAACATATTTGTAATTAAAGTACTCCCTTCTTTTAAGTGTGTTCCTGTAACTAACATGAAAATAAGATTTTTGAAGAAATTATTTTAGATTAAATAAGCTGAAAGTTTAAGCATTGTCCATAATTTTATTTTGTATTCTAAATTCTCAGTTCCAGACTAATTAAATTATTCCACATCTCATTAACTACTCCTCCTTATGTTATTCCATTTGTTTCAGAGTTCCTTTTTTTAATCTGTTGCCTTTTTATAACATTACCTGTCACCTTTTATCCATGAACACTGTAATTTATCCTGTTCAAACTATGCAAAAAGAAAAACTCAAACCATACTTGATTATGCTGGAGGAAAGTCTGTGAAAATATTCTAGAATTCTGGGGAAGCTTTAATTCTCAGAAAACAGAAGTGGACGAAACTAATTATAATAAGAAAGAGAACAGATAATAAGTTAGCTCTACAAAGGACTCAATTATTTAAGATTTATTTTTTCTGCTGCGTGGCTCATGACTTTCCCATCACTTACTTCACTACCAAACCACTGTTCCTTTATTGATCTCACTACCTATTAGTTTCTTCTCAAAAAGAAATAAAGGAAATCTAAACTGGATAATGTTGGTGATCATTAGCAGCATAGAAAAGTGGCTGAATCAATTATCAGCCACTTGGTATTTTTGAAAGATAATTCCAGTGGTGGTGTAGAGTACTAGCAATGAAACTGGCATAGTAGCTTCAGAAATGGGAGGACTGACAAAGAATATGAGAAAAAAATGGTGGCACCTAGACATAAAAATGGAAGAAGAGAAATAAACTTAGTAAATTTCCAAGGTTTCTAATTTAGGAGTTAGGCAAAATGTTTATACTATGAAAGGACTAAAAAAAAGTAGGAGGGGAAGGAGTAAGAAAAAAGTTAAGAGAAAAAGCACATACTATATCACTTCATATCTATAGCTATCTCAGTACCTCATACCCCTAAAAATGTATGTTTCTCTGTGAATAAAAAAATGGATGAAATATCTCAATTTTATTTTTGTTAACTTTTATAACATTAAGTAATTTGAATTTGCTTACTAACATGAAGTTTCTTATTTCTTTCTTTTTTTATTTTTTTAATATATGAAAATTTATTGTCAAATTGGTTTCCATACAACACCCAGTGCTCCTCCCAAAAGATGCCCTCTTCAATACCCATCACCCACCCTCCCCTTCCTCCCGCCCCCCAACCCCCAACAACCCTCAGTTTGTTCTCAGTTTTTAAGAGTTAACATGAAGTTTCTAAACTCACAACTAATTCCATAACTACTTGAGACTTTTTTTTTTTTTAATTTCCTAGATTCTAAACAACACTGCTGAAAGCCTAGAAGTGTCTCCAATTGTAACTCTTTTAAAAGTTGCCAAATTGTGGTCTCTATGATTCACCTAATATCTCACTTCGAGCAACTAACAGGTATAAACAATCCAGCTGAATTTTAAAGTTTGCATAAGGTTACTCGATCAGTAGTAACACTCCAACAATATAAATACCAAAAGATCATACCTGTATTAGTGCTTTCGGTATCCTAACTCAAGAAAACAGCAGTAAATTAATTTACTTTTGCTACTCAGAAGGATAACTTTTTAAATGTATTCTTCAAACCACTTAAAAAATATTTAAAGATTCCAGGCAAAATGATTATTATGGTCTAATATTGCAATATGATGTATAAAACTAAAAATATTCAAAATCCCATAAGAAACCTGCTGAGGTTAAAAGATTATAAGTTGGGAAAATGAAAAGAGGAAAATCATAAATATAATAAATGCTGTATACCAAAACTTTTGGTTTTATAACCAGAAGGATTACAAAGTTATTTCAAAAAACTACTGTTTTCTATTTTGAATGCTGGAAATTCAGCAAGCAACTGGCTATTACTCTCCAAGGACAGAAACCCAAATAAGGCACCCAAATCTTATAGGATATTAAAAAAAAAATTGCCCAAAGACAATCTTATAAGAAATGATGCTCAAAGTCTTTTGTGTTTATCTTTATAGTAATTTATCTCATCCAAGCTAACAGATAGGAGATGTGACAGTAAATGCATGATTAACTACCACACTCCTTACAAGCACAAATTTTAAAAAGGCTTGTTGGGGGCACCTGGGTGGCTCAGTCAGTTAAGCATCTGGCTCTTGATCTCAGCTCAGGTCATGATCTCGTGGCTCATGAGATGAAGCCCCGTGTGGGGCTCTGTACTGACAACACAAAGCCTGCTTGGAATTCTCTCTCTCCTTCTCTCTCCGTCCCTCCCCTGCCCATGTGTGCACCATGTTCTTTCTCTCTGTGTGTCAAAATAAATAAATAAACTTAAAAAAAATAAACAGGCTTGTTGAAACCTTCAAAAAAGCTAGTAACCCTATTAAAAAGGACACACTCCCCAGCCCTCTATACTGGTCCTCTCCTTGCCTAAGTGACTGAACACCAGACCACCTTCCAGAGCAGTATTTGTGGAAGAAAAAAAAAAGCCCTAAAGACTAGGTTACCTAACCTAAAATTGTTTCTGCTTTTAAAATATGATGGCCTGGGGCGCCTGGGTGGCGCAGTCGGTTAAGCGTCCGACTTCAGCCAGGTCAGGATCTCGCGGTCCGTGAGTTCGAGCCCCGCGTCGGGCTCTGGGCTGATGGCTCAGAGCCTGGAGCCTGTTTCCGATTCTGTGTCTCCCTCTCTCTCTGCCCCTCCCCCGTTCATGCTCTGTCTCTCTCTGTCCCAAAAATAAATAAACGTTGAAAAAAAAATTTTTAAATATGATGGCCTACAAATTCACTGAAATAATATCTTTCATTGAAAATACTCAAAATGACCTTATCTAAAGACTATCAATATGTAAAACTTACGTTTAAACTTTTAACTGCCTTTCTGAGCAACGCCTGATGATGTTAATTTCTCAGTCCATGATACTTGGGGTGGGAGTGAGGTTGGGAGGAGGATGTCCTAAAAGAAAGAGTCTTCTTTGTGTTGCAAAAATGTCATTTTGTTTAATTCTCACAATAGCTATATGAAAAGTCCTAATATTATCATTACTCCTACTTGCTCTGCAGATGAAGAAATGTAGGTATGGTTAACTAGATTTATTTAATATCACACTCTTAATAATTAGTATTTAAACTCAGGTCTGTAACGCTCCACAAGCCATGTCCTTTCCACAACATCACAATGCTTTCAAGTATACCTGTGAGTAAGTAATGTAAGTCAAAATCATGTGGTGAATTAAAGTGATTCCTTTATCTCTACCTCACCAAAGTACCTTGGAAACCTACCATCAAAAGTGATTAAGTGTGTATCACCTATGACCGTGGACCATGGACCACTGAAATCTGTGATTCAGGAAGCTCAAACATCAGTTTCTCTCACTTTATTTTCACTCTGAAGTATATTATCTCTTGTATTCAATACTACAGAAAAGAAACATCTCTCAAGCTCTGTGCTTCAGTGGTACACACCGATTTAGGATTAAACTCTCTAAACAACAAATTCTTACTTTTCTTTATGTAACCTTGATAGACCATACATACATACATAGTTGCAAATCAGACTTTTTAAAAGGCATCCCTTCTCAAATGTCCCGAAAGTAGTGTGCAGGTTGGCCAAAGACAAAATACATCCTGAGCCTCATTAGTATAAATGTGCAATGAATATAGATAAATCCCAGAGTAAGTCTTCAAATACAAATTATCATACTCAGAATAAATAATAATAAAACTAGAAAATTCAGATCCAGAGTTGACATAACCAATTAAAAAGGGTTCCAAAGAAATTATTAAAATACTGCCTAGAGGCAATTCCAGAATTTCCTTATGAAGAACTCATCACTCTTGACAGAGGGCCAGACTTCTTTTGACACTTAGCAGAGTTTCTCAATCAGAACACGTTTAAAACGAGACAGGAAGTTTCAGAATAAGCCACTTCTGGCTCTTGCAGCAAAGGAATAACGTTGACCAGAAAACAGAGCTCTACATGGCAATAAGATTCGACCATGTATGTGTTATGTTACGTATAAGTTACTTTCAGGAAATAGATTGGTAAATCATTTTCTCAAGTATGAGAATTTTAAAAAACTAAGTTCTGGGGCGGCTCAGTCCGTTGAGTGTCTACCTGGGTGGCTCAGTCCATTGAATGTCTGACTCTTGACTTTGGCTCAGGTCATGATCTCATGGTTCATGAGTTCGAGTCCCACACTGGGCTCTGTACTGACAGTGCTGGGGATTCTGGCTCACTCTCTGTTCCTCCCTGCTTGCTCTCTCTCTCTCTCTCAAAATAAATAAAAATAAACTTAAAAAAACACTAAGTTCAAAAAATTCTGTAGTTTATTTTCTTTTGATTATTATTATTCTAATTTTACCCTCAGTAGCTTAGACTATTTTGAGCTGTATTTAACAAAGATTTGGTGCCTAGAAACCACTTAACATAAGTTTATTAATTTCCTAAGAGCCATATTTTCAGTTCAATTTAGTCTCAGATTTCCGCATACACAAAACATCCACCTTTAGATTGGTGCAGTTCTCTTCCAGACTAATATTTCTTCTTAAACAAAAAGCTCTCATCAGAGCAAAAACTCTTCACAAAGCAATGGAGCTGCATTTCCTAATGGACTGGCCTTCCCAGCTTCATACAATTAATAATAGGAAGGTCACAGTTCAAGATGGTAGGTAGTAAGATCCTGAACTCACTTCCTTTCATGGACACAACAATTTAGAATCACATTTGAAATAATTCCCTATAAAGAGGACATACATACTGGATGAAAAGATCCTCCACAATAAGGGAAAACACCAAGATGGGTAGAAGGGGTAGAGATAAAATATTGCTAAGTAATAAACCACACCCCAGGTGTGGTGCTCCATAGACAGGAGGAACCTCAAAGGTATGGAACTTTTCCCTGAGGTGTAAAAGATTCAAGCTCCACATTGTGCACCCCAACCTTTATATCCTACACAGAAGAGACAAGACCTCAAAATGCCTGGCTTTGAAAACCAGCAGGGAGTATATCCAGAAAAACTACAGAACTATAGGGAAAGGGAAACCAACTCTTAAAGGGCTCACACACACAGACTCACTCAATCCAGAAACCAATGCAAAAACACCAGATTTAAAAAACAAAACAAAAAAAAAAAAACAAACTAATAAAAACAGTGCACAAAACATAGGTAAAAGAGATCTACTTTACCAATCTCAGAGCAAGCACCAGAGAGGCAGGAGGGACTGAGACACTAGCAGTAGCCATTTTTGCTAGTTTATTCAGCCTTATCTCCAGCACTGGAGAGTGCCATTTTAGAATCCTCCCTCAAGACTGCTAATGCCAGAGGATGGTGCCCCACTAAGAAGCCCATACAACCCAGCAGCTCAGCCAGACCCTGCAGCTGACAGGATGATAACTCTGCCTAACAGTATGCCTGTAGCAACTGCGGCCCTGTCACAACAGGGGGGCACATGCGGCCCACACAGGGAATACCTCTGGAGCACCGGGGCAGATTGCATTTCTGGGCCCCACAGGACAACTCCTACATAAGGCTGTTCCTTCAAGACCAAAAGATGGCTGAACAACCTAAACACAAAAACAAACACAGACTGGGCAAAATAAAGAGACAGAAGAATATGTTCCAGTCAAGGGAACAAGATAAAACCTCAAAAAAAGAAATAAACAAAATGGATATAGGTAACCCACTCAATAAAGAATTCAAACTAATGGTCATAACGATATTTACCAAACTCATGAGATGAACAGATGAAGACAGTAAGAACTTCAATGAAGAGATGGAAATGATATCCATACCAAGACACCTCATACTTAAAATGTCAAAAATTAAAGATAAAGACAATCTTAAAAGCAGTAGGAAAAGGCAATTAGTTACATATAATGGAACCCCCACAAGACTATCCACAGATTCTTCAGCAGAAACTTTGCAGGTCAGAAGAGAGGGAGCATGATATATTTAAGTGCTAAAAAAGAAAAAACTTCCAACCAAGGATCAAAGATAATCTACCCAGCAAGGTTATCATTCAGAAGTGAACGGGGTATAAAGAGTTTCCCAGACAAGAAAAAGCTAAAAGAGTTCACCACTACTAAATTGGCTTTATAAGAAATATTAAAAAGACTTCGCTAAGCATAAAAGGAAAGGCCGTAACTAAAAATAAGAAAATACCTGAAAGAAAAATATATCACTGGTACAGGCAAACACATAGAAAAGGCAGTGGATCGACCACTTATAAAGCTAGTGTGGGGGTGCCTGGGTGGCTCAGTCAGTTAAGTGTCCAACTTCGGCTCAGGTCACGATCTCGTGGTCCGTGAGTTCAAGCCCCACGTCGGGCTCTGTGCTGACTGCTCAGAGCCTGGAACCTGTTTCCGATTCTGTGTCTCCCTCTCTCTGACCCTCCTCTGTTCATGCTCTGTCTCTCTCTGTCTCAAAAATAAATAAACGTTAAAAAAAAAATTAAAAAAAAAAAAAAAGCTAGTGTGAGAATTAAAAGAAAAATTAGTAAAATCACCTGAATCTACAATAATTAGTTAAGGGATACACTAAATAAAAAGATGTAAAACATGACATCAGAAACAAAACACGGTGGCAAAAAAGAGTAAAAGTGTAGTGCTTTCAGGATGCTTAGAACTTAAATGACTACCAACTTAAAACAGACTGATGAATATATAGGTTGTTATATATGAACCTCATGGCAACCACAAACCAAAAACCTATAATAGATACACAAAAAATAAAGAGAAAGGGATCTAAATGTAACACTAAAAAAAGTCATCAAATCACAAGGGAAGAGAGAAAAAAAATGAAAGGAACAGAGAAAAATTACAAAAGCAACCAGAAAACCATTAATAAAAGGGAAATACATACCAATAATTATTTTCAATGTAAATGGATTAAATGCTTCAATCAAGAGACATAGGGACTAAATGGATTAAAAAACAAGATCTATCTATATACTGCCTACAAGAGACTCATTTTGGATCTAAAGATACACACAGACTGAAAGTGAAGGGATGAAAAAAGATATTCCATGGAAATGGAAACAAAAAGAAGGCTGGGGTAGCAATACTTAGTATCAGAAAAAAAGCAGGCAGCAATATTTACATCAGGCAAAATGAACTTTAAAGCAAAGGATGTAACAGGAGACAAAGCAGGGATTACACACATAATGATAAAGGGATCAACCCAACAAGAAAACATATATAATACATGTAAATATTTATGCATCAGAGGAACACCTACAGAAAAAGCAAATATTAGCAGACACAAAGGGAGAAATTGACAGTCATATAGTAACAGTAGGGGACTTTAACAGTTCACCTATGTCAATGGAGCACATCACTCAGACAGAAAATTAATAAGAAAACACTGGCCTTGGGGCGCCTGGGTGGCTCAGTCGGTTAAGCGTCCGACTTCGGCTCAGGTCATGATCTCGCGGTTCATGGGTTCAAGCCCCACGTGGGGCTCTCTGCTGACAGCTCAGAGCCTGGAGCCTGTTTCAGATTCTGTGTCTACCTCTCTCTCTGCCCCTCCCCCACTTGCACTCTGTCTCTCTCTGTCTCAAAAATAAATAAACATTAAAAAAAAAATTAAAAAAAAAAAAACACTGGCCTTGAACAAACATTAGGTGAGATATACCAAACAGATATAATCAGAACATTCCATCTAAAACCAGCAGAATATACACTCTTCTCAAGTGCACATGGACCATTCTTCAGAATATTATCACATTAAGCCACAAAACAACTCTCAAAACAATTTGAATTTAAAAGAAGACTGATATACCAAGCATCTCTTCTGACCACAATGGTATGATACTAGAAATAACTGTAAGAAGAAAAATGGAGGAAAAAAAGAAGAAAACTGGAGAAAAAACAAACAACACATGGAGACTACACAACATGCTACTAAATAACTAATGAGTCAAGAAAGAAATCAAAGAGGAAATCAATAAATATCTTAAGACAGGGTGTCTGGGTGGCTCAGTTGGTTAAGCATCTGACTTCACATCAGGTCATGATCTCACCATTCCTGAGTTCGAGCCCCGCGTCGGGCTCTGTGCTGACATCTCAGAGCCTGATGCCTGCTTCGGATCCTGTGTCTCCCTCTCTCTGCCCCTCCCTGGCTCATGCTCCCCCTCTCTGTCTCTCTCTCTTTCTCTTGCTCTCAAAAATAAACATTTAAAAAATTTTGTAATATCTTAAAAGAAACAAAAATGGAAACACACTGCTCCAAAACCAACAGGAAACAGCAAACACAATTTTAAGACACAAGTGTCTAGCAATACAAGTCCACCTCCATAAACAAGAAAAATCTACAGCAGAAATCGGACCTTATACCTAAAGGAACTAGGAAAAGGAACAAAGTCCAAAGTTAGAGGAAGGAAGGAAATGATAAAGATCAGAGCAGAAAAAAATAGAGAGTAAAATAAAAAGTAAAAAAGATTAATAAAACTAAGAGCTGATTCTTAGAAAAGATAAACCCTTCTGGGCATAATTTAAACTTGGTGGGATAATCCTTGAAAAGACAAACAAAATTTATAAACCTTTAGCAAGACTCATCCAAAAAAAAGACAGACAGACAAAGAAAGAAAGAAGGAAAGAAGGTCCAAATAAATAAAATCAGTAATGAAAGAGAATTTACAACCAATATCACAGAAATATATTACCATGAAAAATTACAGAGCAAAAAACTGGACAACCTAGAGGAAATGAATAAATTCCTAGAAACACAATCTTCAGAAAGAAACTGAAAATCTGAAGATAAGTATTTACTAGTAAGGAGGTTGGATCAATAATCAAAAAACACCCAACAAACAAAAGTCCAGACAAGAAGGCTTCATAGGTGAATTTTACCAAACATTTAAAGAAGAGCTGATACCTATCTTTCTCAAACTATCCCAAAAAATTGAAGAGAAAGGAATGCTATCAAGCTCATTTTATAAGGCCAGCATTACCATGACCTAAAACAGACAAAGACACTACAAGAAAGAAAACTGCAGGCCAATATCACTGGTGAACATATATGCAAAAATCCTCAAAAAGATATTAGCAAGCCAAATTTAATAATACAGTTAAAGGATCACATATCATGATCAAATGGGCTGTATTCCAGGGATCTCATAATGGTTCGACATCCACAAATCAATGTTCTACACCATATTAACAATAGGAAGGATAAACATCATATGATCATCTTGAAAGATGCATAAAAAGCACTTCACATAATTCAATATCCATTTATGATAAAATCTCTCAACAAAGTGGAAACAGAGGGAATGTACCTCAACATAATAAAGGCCACATATAGCATCTTACTCAATGGTGAAAAGCTGAAAGCTTTTCCTGTAAGATCAGGAACAAGACAAGAATGCCCACTTTCACCACTTTTATTCAACATAGTGTTGAAAGTCGTAGCCACAGCAACTAGGCAAGGAAAAAAACTAAAAGGCATCCAAATTGGAAAGGAAGATATAAAACTTACTGTTCACTCATGACATGATACACTAAATAGAAGTCCCTAAAGCCTGTACCCAAAGACTACTAGAATAAATGAATGCAGGAACGTTGCAAGATACAAAGTCAACATAACAGACATCTGTTGCATTTCTATACACTACTAACAAACTATGAGAAAGAGAAATTAATAAAACAGTCCCATTTACAATTGCATCAAAAAAGAATAAAACACAAAGGAATAAATTTAACCAAGGAAGTGAAAGAGCTGTATGTTGAAAACTATATGACAATGATGAAAAAAATTGAAGACAACACAAATAATTGGAAAGATATAGTATGCTCATGGATAAGAATTAATATTCTTGAAATGCCCATACTATCCAAAGCAATCTACAGACTCAATGCAAATTATATCAAAATTACAATGGCATTTTTCACAGAAAGAACAAATAATCCTAAAGTTTGTATGGAACTACAAAGACCCAAAGTAGCCAAAATTTAGGATATGTTCCTAAATTTCAAACTATACTACAAACTATACTACAAAGCTCTAGTAATCAAAACAGTATGGTACTGGCATAAAAACAGAAACAAGGCTCAATGGAATAGAGAGTCCAAATATAACCTCATGTTTATATGGTCAATTAGTGTATGGCAAAGGAGGCAAGAATACACAGTGGGGAAAAGACAGTCTCTTCAATAAATAGTGGTGGAAAAACTGGACAGCTCCATGCAAAAAAAAAAAAAAAAAATGGATCACTTTCTTACACCACCTACAAAATCCAACTCAAAACGGATTAAAGGTAACACCTGAAACCATAAAACTTCTACAAGAAAACATAGGCAGTAAGCTCTTTGACAGTCACCTTAGCAATATTTTTCATCTGTCTCCTCAGGCAAGGACAACAAAAGCAAAAATAAATAGCCTGCCTGGGGCGCCGGGGTGGCTCAGTCGATTGAGCGTCTGACTTCAGCTCAAGTCATGATCTCACAGTCCATGAGTTTGAGCCCCGCGTTAGGCTCTGTGCTTACAGCTCAGAGCCTGGAGCCTGCTTCGGATTCTGTGTCTCCCTCTCTCTCTGCCCCTCCCCCGCTCATGCTCTGTCTCAAAAATAAATAAAAACATTAAAAAAAATTTTTTAATAAATATGGGATTATATCAAACTAAAAAACTTTTGCATAGTGAAGAAAAACATCAACAAAATGAAAAGGCAACCTCCTCAATGGGGGAAGATATTTGCAAGTAATATATTCAAGAAGGGATAACATACAAAATATACAAAGTTATAAAACCCAGAATCAAGAAACAAACAATTAGAAATGGACAGAGGACCAGAATACACATTTTTTCAAAGAACATACATAGATGGCCAATAAGCCCACGAAAAGATGCTCAATATGACTAACCATCAGGGAAATGCAAATCAAAACCACAATGAGACATCACCTCACACCTGTCAGAATGGCTAGTCTCAAAAGGAAAAGAAGTAACAAGTGTTGGTAAGGATGTGGAGAAAAAAGAAACTTTGTGCACCACTGGTGGGAATGTAAAGTGGTGTTGCCACAATGGAAAACAGTAAGGAGGTCTCTAAAAAATTGAAAATAGAGGACTACCATACAATCCAGCAAATCCACTTCTAGGTATTTACCCAAAGAAAATGAAAAGTCTAGTTCAAAAACACATATGCTCCCCTATGTTCACAGCAGCATTACTTACGATAGCCAAGACATGGACGCAATCTAAATGTGCACGGATAGATAAATGGATAAAGAAGATGTGGTATGTACACACACACAGACACACAGACACACAGACACACAATGCAATATTATTCAGTCATGAAAAAATGAAATCTCCCCATTTACAATATGGATGGACCTCAAGGGTATTATGCTAAGTGAAATAAATCAGACAGAGAAACACAAATAGCATATGACTTCATGTATATGTGGAAAAAATTTTTTTTAATGAACAAACAAAACAGAAACAGACTCAGATGCAGAAAAGAAACTGAAGGTTGCTGGGCAGGGAATGGAGGAGGGGGGAAATGAGCAAAATAAGTGAAGAGGATTAAGAGGTACGGTCTTCCAGTAATAAAATCAATAAAGACACAGGGATATAATATACAACATAGAGAATACAGTTACTAACATTGTAACAATTTTGTATGGTGACAGGTGGTAACTACACTTAGTGATGACCATTTCATAATGCATATAGATATCAAATCAATATACTGTATACCTGAAACTAATAGTACTATATGTCAATTATTCTTCAATAAAAAACAATCACCTCAGTGTATCTTTGTAGGAATGAATGACTCATTAACTTGACTTATTAAAGGAGACAAGCTCTTAAACCACAACAAATAATAATCACAGAATACTAAATACTTTTAGAAAACCATACAATCTAAACACACAACAAGCAAATTTCTAACACTCTAAGGACCATGTATATCAGAAAATCCTAGAACTTTTCAGGACTTCAAGTATCAGCAAGACTCAATTATAAGTAGTATACTGAATTAGATATATATAAATGTCTAGTTTACCTGGCATTTTTAGTAACCAGAATTCTCAACAGCACTTCTGATTTTTAGAACTTAAAGTACCATTTTACTTATCCCACAGAGCTTAAATTATGCCCAGAAGAGTTTGTTTGGGTAAGAAAACAATATTCAGTAACCAGAATATTTGCCCATGTAAGGAAACAAAATTTACCATATGTGAGGGTTCATTTTATCAATTTCTGTGATTAAACATCAGGAAAGTGTGCTTCATTTGGGGGGTGGGGGGTATAACAGTAAATACTAAATATATACAGTAACATGCTCAATGGTAACAAACAAATCTTGTGAGGTTTCTGTGAGTTAAGCAAAACAAAACAAACAAAAACAAAAAACAAAAAAAGGGCTTTGTTAACCTCTAATAATGCAATACAGAAATTATATTTATGCTTTGTGTAATAATAGATGTTTTCGTGATACTGAATAGACTTCTTCACACAAAGATGAAGATCATTCACCAAATTATTGTGACTACTGTATTATACTCTGAAAAAATGATAAATCGTATCAGCCTGCTCTGTAATTGTAGGCACATTTATCTTGAGTCTCTTTCTTCTAAATTGTGATGGACTAGAACACAAGAAAAATAGGTCTCCTCTCCCATCACTACCCCACTGCCCACTTCTCTGCCTCTTTCACCATAAGGTCAGTCATAAACTGCTTAGCACAGTCTAATTTTCTTCAAATGTTCTTACTTTATTATTATTTACTCAAATCTTTGGTTATCTAGGATATATGAAACATGAGAATATTATAATTAATGTAAAATAAGGGACCATAATGGTATTTTAGTAAGGAAAATTATGATTAGTATTAATTTGTATGGAAATTTTTATATAATTTTTGGAATATACAAATGAAATAAAAAGAATCAGCATAAGAAATGTTTAATTTAATATAATTAAATGTGAGAGAATGTCCTTCAGAAGACACAAGTTAAACACAGCACTTTATAGTAATACACCTTTATAAGGGTTCAGAACTCACACATTTAAAAAATCTTTTTGTGAAAATTCAAAAAGACACTCTGACAAACAAGTCATTTTTATACTAAATAACAACAACAACAACAACAACAAAATAACCCAAAACTAGTAAATCAAAGAAGGATCTCAATACACACCAATAGCTTGGGATAAAACAAACTTTTATCTGAGAGAATGATTAACCATGCAAAAGCTGCTAATATTAGATTAAAATCAGGTATTTTCCAGAATATCTTTTTCAAGTGTAATGTACAGATAATATCCCAGAGAAGAGAAGTTATCTAAATAGTCAGGTAACTATTTAAAAAGTAATATGTGTTGGGGCACCTGGGTGGCTCAGTCGGTTAAGCATCCGACTTCGCCTCAGGTCATGATCTCACGGTTTGTGAGTTCGAGCCCTGCATCGGGCTCTGTGCTGACAGCTCAGGGCCTGGAGCCTGCTTCGGATTTTGTGTCTCCTTCTCTCTATGCCCCTCCCCCACTTGTGCTCTGTCTCTCTCTATCAAAAATAAATAAATGTAAAAAAAAATTTAAAAGGAAAGTAATGTGTGTTTTTTTTAGCTTTCATTATTTGCAAGCTATTTAAAAGAGTATTGTCAGATTGAGGTAATTATAACCCATTAATACAAATGGTAATTTAAAATATTTTCTCAATAACACCTAGTTTGCACTATTAAAAAATTCCATAGATGGTAGTGAATAAAGATGAATAGAAATTTAATCCATTTTCAAGTTTTACATAATGACCTGTGGTCACATGTAACATTGAAACCACATTCTCAATCTTTCTGTACTCATTCCAATTAATAACATACCAGCATCTAACTACAAATATTTTCTTTATGTATGAAATCTGCAGTTATCAGAGATTATCAAGGAAAAGAAACCAAGGTTACTCAAAGTCAAAAAAAAAAAAAAAGAAGTTTTAGTACATCTGCAAATTCATAGCTGACTCTCTCAGTCCCCAATTCAATTTCATTCCTGCTGACTTCTGAAAAGCTGCAATCAGTACCACAGCCTATCGGACCTACGATAATCAAAGAGAAAAATGACTTCTCATATCTTTAAGAATAGACTAACAGTCTTTTTGTTTATGATGTTTACTGGGAGTTTCCTATTACTAAAATACTGCATATTATGCAACCCACTAAGAGTAAAACTATACAGAAAACAATATTTTTGTAATATTTAATGGCATTAATGATTTTAAAAATTAAACACAAAATTTAGCTAGAAAAAAACCATCTTAAAGTGATGAAGTGAATGAAATGCATCTTCCCAAAAATCTATAGCAAACATAATACATAATGGTGGCACATCAGAAGCATTAGCCTTTAAAAAAGAATAAGACAGATGCCCACTATTACCACTTTTACTCAAGACTGTACTAAAACTTCAAAATAGAATAGTAAAACAAATCAGTAAGAAAAGGCATAATGAGTAAAAAGGAAGAAAACAAAGTTGTCATTTTTTTCAGATACAAGAGTCAACTTAAAAGAACCGAGAGGATCTACAGACATTTTATAAAATTTTAATAAGAGAATTCACAATGTTTTCTGGATATACACAAAAATAAGCTTTCTGATTTTGATTTAATACATCCACTTTCCCTAATCCATGATTATCTCTTTCCCTTTTTGTGTGCTCGAATGTTGGCTTAAGTCTTCATTAATGGAGTGGCCAACAAAAACCACATGATATATTAAATGCTAAGACTTACCAGTAGAATAGTGCACCTCCCTTCTCAGATCTGTTACATTTCCATTGCTTTCTATTCTAAGACCAAATTACTTCTGTAATTAAAATGTCCTTTTTAGGGGCCCCTGGGTGGCTCAGTCGGTTAAGCGGCCGACTTCGGCTCAGGTCATGATCTCACAGTCCATGAGTTCGAGCCCCGCGTCGGGCTCTGTGCTGACCGCTCAGAGCATGGAGCCTGTTTCAGATTCTGTGTCTCCCTCTCTCTCTGACCCTCCCCCGTTCATGCTCTGTCCCTCTCTGTCTCAAAAATAAATAAACATTAAAAAAAATTTTTAAAAATAATGCTTTTTAGTTGCTAGTCTTTGGCCACATCAGAGTGGGCCAATATCTCTAAGTATACCCTAAAATGTCTCCAATATATCCTATTTCTTTCCTATATCAGAATAAACCAATCACAACTCATTTTTCTTAGCAAAACAAAGTTCAATTTACTTAAAGGATCACTTTGCAGTTGCCAAAATTAAGAGGACTTTGCCAGGTCCCTGCTCAGCCGTGTAGCCTTCAGCGGTATTCCTACATTTATTTCTTACCATTTGCCTTACTGGCATTTTGCTTCCTAGACCACAGTATCATGCAAAAATCTGGAACATATTATTTACCACATGCTTCCAGAAAATTCCCACTGTTTCCATCTATAACTTCATTTGTGGGCCTGACTCACTATACTTTTCACATTTCCTATCTCTAATTCAGTTTCTAATCCATGATGGGTTTGTTTTTTTCAAATTATCACTCAGTTCATACTTTATAAATTTTTTCAAAGTCTAGCAAAATACAGTACTAGCATTACATGACTATTTAACTTTTCAAATGGGACATTTTTCTTCAACATTATCTTTATAAAAGTACAAATTCCTTTTTATAGAACTCTTGCCATTTTGAATTACTGAAATTGTTCTCTCAATGATCCAAATGTAATGTCCTTTCTCAAGTCTTTACACTCCTTGATTTCTCTATAGCCCTAATAACCAGGATCTCCTTCCTAAAATTCTCTTTGCCGTGTTTCTATCATTGTTTTCACAACAACAAATCCATCAGGTCTGACCCTTTTTCTGATGCTGCCACCTAATTAACATAAGGGTTCTTCAAGATCTATGTTTCCTTTGGCTGATTCCCTTCTCAGGAAAAAAGAAAGAAATTTCTTCTGTGTGTGTGGGGGAGGGGGGAGGGCGCAGGGGTGGTTAGCTTAACATCTCATTCAAATTTCCTGTCTTCAAGCATTATCTTCTGTCCCCATGTCTCTAGTTCTGACTTGGATTCCAAAACCTAGACCATGCTCACATGTACATATCAGCCAAGGTAGACACACATTGCCAATAGGTTGGATGCTGCCTCAAATGACTTCTTGACACTGCTCTGGACAGTCACTATACTACCAGATGAAGTGAGCACTGAAGAAGAAACCTACTCACCATCTCCAATCATTCCCTATTTTTCGCCACCTGATTGATAGTCCGTAGCAACACCTTATGCATACTTTATCACAGAACTCATTATGTTTCTCCAAAACTTTCTACTACTCCACCCTTCATCACCTTCTTTATTTTTTTTATTAAACTTTTTTTTAAGGTTTATTCATTTTTGAGGGAGACACAGAATCCAAAGCAGGTTCCAGGCTCTGAGCTGTCAGCACAGAGCCCGACATGCGACTCAAACTCACACACCGTGAGATCGTGACCTGAGCCAAAGCTGGACGCTCAACCGACTGAGCCACCCAGGTGCCCCCACCTTCATCGCCTTCTAAGGAAATCTTGAGAGTTTGATAATTTTGTTTTGTATCTTCAGACCCATGTTGTTGCTCTATTTTACTGAATAGCAATGTGGTATCTATCAAATCTGTCTCGTTTTATTCTCCAGTGTCATACTTTAATATAAGCACTTAGTATCTCTTAACAAAGCTGCTAAAGCTGTTAGCTTCCTAACTAGTCTCCCACCTGCAGTCCCTTCCCTTCCTTTTTTCAGACTTACTATGTCCTGCAAAGTAATCTAAACATCTCACCCAATGACTACCCAAATTTCTTATGACTGCAAGTGGTATCCTTCACCTTACTTCTAATCTTACTTAGTATTCTACCAAATATAACATCTCTATTCTTTACTCATGACGTTTCTTCTGGTTGACAGGGTCTACCTTTCCTTTAGGCTAGAGCAAACTGGAAGGAGTAGAGACATAAATTCAACAAAACCTGACAATACAATGGATAAAGATGAGTGACAAACAAGAATCAGGATGATCCTCAGGTTTCTACTTTATACAATAAGATGCACGGTACTGGTCACTTAAAACTGGGAGCATTTGAGGAGAGGGTTAGAACTTATACTGTGAAGTGACTTTGACATCCCAAAGTGGACACTGATACCAGGTTGGCAGGTGAACATGTAGATCTCCATCTCAGAAGACAGATGTAGAGTAGAAATTTTACTCTTAGTGGGTACCTGTGTGTCTCAGTCGGGGAAGTGTCTGACTTCAGCTCAGGTCATGATCTCACAGTTCATGAGTCTAAGCCCTATATTGGGCTCCACGCTGATGCTGAGCTTGCTTGGGATTCTCTCTCTCTCTTCCCCTCTCTCTCTGCCCCTCCCCTGCTCGCTCTCACTCTCTCCCTCCTTCTCAAAATAAATAAACTTTTTTTAAATTTTTGTTTATGTTGAGAGAGAGACAGAGTGTGAGCAGGGGAGGAGCGGAGGGGAGGGAGACACCGAATCTGAAGCAGGCTTTAGGCCCTGAGATGTCAGCACAGAGCCTGAGGCGGCTCGAACTCACAAACTGTGAGATCATGACCTGAGCCGAAGTCGGACACTTAACCGACTGAACCACCCAGGTGCCTAATAAATAAATAAATTTAAAACAGAAAAAAGAATGTTAGTCTCAGGATAGCTGTAATATAGATGATAACTTAGGCCACAAGTTTGCTTAGAAAACTAACATAGTTCAAAAAGAAGACAGAATAGAATTTTAAAAGAGGCAGCCCAGGATGTCAGAAAGAAGAGGCAGTGAGAGGCCGAGTAGAGAAGAAAGAGCTAGGAGACTGAAAAAGAACAACCAGAAGAATGTGATTTAATGAAAAGTAAGGGGAAAAAATACATTCAGAAGAAGGCAGGGTCTGCAATGTTGAAAGCCACTAAGAGGAAAAACAAGCAAGTAAGATAAAGAGAAAATAAATCCATTAGATTGAGTAACAAAGGGGTCTCAGCAGCGGCCTTGGTTTTAACAATGGAATAACCAGAATGGAATTGTTTAAAGGATGAGAATGGAAGGTAAAACAATGAAGGTGAAAGGTAGAGACAACGCCTTCAAAATATTTAGCCATGAAAGGGAAGAGAAATACTATAGAGAACCGTATATGACAATACACGTACTGCCTGTAAAGCATTTCAAACTGTGCATTATTACCTTGCGCAGATCTATCTTTTCTCCCACTGCTAGCTCTCAGTGTTACTCTGCCCACTAAGGTAAGGAATAAGGCAAGGATACCCACTAGGACCACTACTACTTTTTTTCTGGACACGTTAGTCGATAAAATAAGACTAGAGGAAGCCATTAGAAGTATAAAAAACAAGAATTGGAAAAGAAGAAACAAAACTATTACAGACAAAGATTGTAGGGAGAACAACTGGCAAAGAAGAACTAAAACTATCTGCAGATATCCTGATGAATACCTGGAAAATCCTAGAAAATCAATGACAAAACTCAAGAACAAAAGATTTTACCGAGGGAGCAGGATATAAAATAAACATGAAAACATCAGTAACACTCACATACACAAATAAAACCAGATAGAATATATAAGGGACGAGAAAACCACACTTAAAACAGTAGTAAAATAGTAAAAAAGATTAAATAAGAATAAATTGAAATGTTCAAAACCCACATAAAGAAAAATAAACACTCTTAAAAGAGACAACAGTAGTCCTGAACAACTGAAAATAAATACTTTGTCACTGATTGGGACATCTCAATATCAATACACCATAAAATTATAAATATAATTTGAGCCCCCCAAAAATATGATTGACTTTTCTGTGGAGCTAGACAACTTGATACTGAAGGTCAAGTAGAAAAGAAACATTCAAGAACGTCTAGGAAATACTGAAAAGAAATATATATGGGAAACCTTGTTAAAACATACTACATACATTGGGCTACCTGGGAGGCTCAGTCGGTTAAGCATGTGACTTCAGCCCAGGTCATGATCTCACCGTTCATGAGTTCAAGCCCTACAACAGGCTCTGTGCTGACAGCAAGAAGCCCGGAGCCTGCTTCAAATTCTGTGTCTCCCCTTCTTTCTGAACCCCTCTGCCATTCACACTCTGTGTCTCCCTCAAAAATAAATAATAAACACATTAAACATTTTTTAATTAAAAAAATACCACAGAAATTAAAACACACGACAAAGCCTCTGTAATGAGAACAGTGTGGTATTGCTGCATGAATAGTCAGAGAGACCAATGAAACAGAGTAGGGAAGTGCAGAAATAGATTCGGCTATCATAAAGGTGATATCACAAAACACTGGTACAAGAATGGTCTTTTTAACAAATGGATACACATTTGTGGGGGGGGGGTGTAAAAAATCCATCTATTTCTCACACTGAACCCAACTCCAAATAAACCAGAGATTTAAATGTAACAAAGGGAACTATACAAGTAAAAAAGAATCACTAAATTCCTCCTATAACCTGGGAAATCATTTAAAAAAAGCTTTCCTTACTAGAACTAAAATCCAAATATGAAACCTTTATACTACAAGAAAAACACAAGCAAAAGAAAAAGAAAGATGACAAATGAGGAGAAAACATTTTTTTGCAAGACTTATCACTGATAAATATAAATGGCTGATATCACTACAAAGAGCATTCAAAACTGAGGGGAAAAAAACAAATATCCCATATAAAGGAGCTCTTAAACATATGAAAAGACATTCAACTCCACTCCTAAGATGAACACAACAAATTAAATGGACACTGAGACACCTTCTCTCATATTTCAAATCAGGAAAAATTCAAAAGTTTTACAGTTTACTCTGTTGGCAAGGCTGTGGAAAGACAGGCACTCCCATACACTAGTAGTGGAAATGCAAAATGCTACAGAAGAACTAGGCATATATCTAATAAAATTACATAAGCATTTATCCTTTGAAAAGCAAGCAATCCCACTTCAAGGAATTTACCCTGAAGATAAACCTGAAACAATATGAAAATACATAGGCACAGGGTTATTCACTACCACATTATTTGCAATTTCAAGCTAATGGAGATTATTTAAGCGCCCAAGTATAAGAGATCGGTTGAATAAACTACATTACATACGTACACACAATAAAGTAGTAAGCGTATGCAAAAAATTAAAGAGGAAGATCTCTATAAGGTGATATGGAGTGATTTTTAAAAGATATAGATAGGGGCGCCTGGGTGGCTCAGTCGGTTGAGCATCCGACTTCGGCTCAGGTCACGATCTCACGGTTCGTGAGTTCGAGCCCCGCGTTGGGCTCTGGGCTGATGGCTCAGAGCCTGGAGCCTGCTTCTGACTCTGTGTCTCCCTCTCTCTCTGCCCCTCCCCCCATTCATGCTCTGTCGCTCTCTGTCTCAAAAATAAATAAACATTAAAAAAATTTTTTTAAAGATATAGATAAATGAAAAAAGTAAATTGCAAAAGGACATATATACTATGCTGTGTTTCATAAGAAAGAGGAAATAAGAAAAAAAATAAGAAAATGTATCTGCTTATCTTTATAAAAGGAATGATGAACTAAAAAACAGTAACGTTGGATACCTAACAAAGGATGCGGTGGAATGAGGGAAATAAAGTGACACTTTTCTGAGTATACCTTTTCATAAAACTTTACCTTTTGGAAAAGTAAATCATCACTTTCTACCTATTCAAAATAATTAAATTAGCAATGATATAAAGATGGAAAATATGCAAAAGCTGACAGCAAAGTAAAATGAGTGAATTAAACTGTATTTCAAATTAATACTATATCCATCCTTAAGGGATAAAAAAAGAAAGAAGTAATGCAAGTAATTAGGAGTACAGCATTTGATTAAATATACTCACAGAATTCAGTGGGGTGAGGAGAGAGTACTTCAAACAAATCTTGAATTCTTTTTGGTAGATTTGTTCATTGTAGTGGTATAATGAACCAATTCTGAAACTATTTCAGATGTATTATTGAGCTGC
The DNA here is from genome assembly GCF_018350175.1 of Felis catus. Lineage (NCBI taxonomy): Eukaryota > Metazoa > Chordata > Mammalia > Carnivora > Felidae > Felis > Felis catus. The sequence goes on from NC_058376.1 coordinate 134,438,842, forward strand.
GCAAGTAAGTTAATGTGTTGATGCTGTCGGAAGCCAATGTTCTCACGATGAAAGAAGAGACATACAAATATGGAAAGATGGAAGGCAAGAAAGAACCCTGTGGAGATGGATTAGAATTAGAGACACTGGTGTGACCTAATGATTTCTAAAGTATGTAATATATGTTTATCAGTATGAATGTATGTATACATTTACCCATCAATGTACATGTGTACACAAATATATAACCCTTATTTCCTAGCTCTGTCCTCTTTCTGTCCTCATGGCCTAAAAGCCAAGATCCTATAGAGATGAGCACCATCCAGTAGCAACCAGCACAATAGTGCCCAGATCTTGATCTCTAATAACATTCCCCCACTAAAACCAGGACTCTTCAGAGAAATGGCTGCCCAGAACTGTGACAGAAAAGATAAAGATTCTGTGACATTCTGTTTTGCCGAAAAGTAAGAAACCACTCAAAAATGTGATAGGGGAGGGGCACCTGGGTGGCTTAGTCTGTTGAGCATCAACTCTTTTTCTTTCTTTCTTTTTCTTTCTTCTTTCCTTCTTTTTCTTTCTTTCCCTTTCTTTCTTTTTGTTTCTTTTCTTTCTTTCTTTTTATTTATTTATTTATGGCGGAGGGGGGCAGGGAGGGGCAGAGAGAAAGGGGGAGAGAGACAGGCTCACAAGCAGCCTCCACACTGTCAGTGCAGAGCCTGACATGAGGCTCAAACTCATGAACCATGAGATCATGACCTGAGCTTAAACCAAGAGTTGGGAGCTTAACTGAATGAGCCACGCAGGTACCCTGAGCATCAACTCTTGATTTTGGCTCAGGTCGCATGGGGGGATTGAACTCCACATCTGACTCTGCACTGAATATTGAGCCTGCGTAAGATTTTTCTCTCTCTGCCCCTCTCCCCTGCTTGTGTGCTCAGAAATAAAAATATTTTTAAAAATTAAAAAAATAATGTGATGGGTAGGGCGCCTGGATGGCTCAGTCAGTTAAGCGTCCAACTTCAGTTCAGATCATGATCTCACGGTTTGTGAGTTCAAGCCCCGCATCAGGCTCTGTGCTCACGACTCAGAGCCCGGAGCCTGCTTCGGATTCTGTGTCTCCCTCTCTTTCTGCCCTTCCCCCACTCGCACTCTCTCTCAAAAATAAATAAACATTAACCAAAAAAAAATTTTAAGATTAATAATGTGACAGGGGAATGCTGTAAAAGGTAAAATATGGGCCTCTGGGTGGCTCAGTCGGTTAAGCATCATCCAACTCTTGATTTCAGCTCAGGTCATGATCTCATGGTTTGTGAGTTCAAGACCCACGTGGAGCTCTATGCTGATCACTCAGAGCCTGCTTGGGATTCTCTCTCTACTCCCCCCCCCCCACCTCTGCCCCTTCCCCACATACATTCATTCCCTCTCTCTCTCTCTCTCTCAATAAATAAGAAATAAACATTAAAAAAAAAAGAAAGGTAAAATAAAATGGAGTCACTTACATCAGGGGGTTTTTAAACAGAGCCAAGTGCCTAATAAAGACATGGGCCTTACGCATGTCTTCACCAGGTAGAACCATGAACTTTTGAACTGGGCCAAACTGCAAATATTCCAAGGACTAAGCCTGAAATTTGCTAAAGTAAGAAACTTTGCTTGGTGATAGCCTTAACCAATTAAATTCAGCCAAGATTAATTTTCTGCTGCCAACATTAATCAAAATTTTTTGTTAAAAGAAAAAAATACAAGCATTCCATTTTGTCTTTAAAAACCCTTGACTTTTGTTCTGGGGTGGGGGTGGGAGGGTGCAGGGACAGACACTATTTGGGCTGCTGCCCAAATCTGTGTTCCCTGAATTGCAATTCTGAGACCTCATATAAATGCTTTTGTTTTATTTTAGCTCAGCCTCTTTTCTCGGTCAACATTTCTATCTACTTTCACCAACCAAACCTGGACAATTTATAACTCAGTAGTGAATTATAAAGCATTGAAAAGAATAGATATCCATAAGCTCATACCAATGATAAATGATTGAATGAATAAATGATTGAATGAATAAATATAGTTGACCCTTGAACAATGCAAGGGTCAAGGGCACCAACATCCCACAGAGTCAAAAGTCCACATATTAACTTTGACTCCCCAAAAACTTAATTACCAATAGCCTACTGTTGACTAGAGCCTTACTAATAACATAAACAGTCGATTAACACATATTCTGTATATGTATTATACACTATATTCTTAAAATTAAGCTAGAGAAAAGAAAATATTACAAAAATCAGAAGGAAGAGAAAATACACTTACGGCACTGTGCTGTTATTTATGGGGAAAAAATCCACATATAAGTGGACCCACACAGTTTAAACCCACAATGTTCAAGGGTCAACTGTAAATCAGTCAGTCCATCAGCATAGATTTTGCGTTCATCAGAATGCTGATGTTGACTGGAAGGAGGGCTGGAACTGGAAAATCAGCAGTTTGTAACCATTATAGAAAGAACTGTACCAGGGAAGAATCATCAATAGATGCTAAATCTAGGCAGAAATTTGATGAGGAGCAGGATATTTGCATGATCTTAAAGTGTTTCCCCACAGACTGCTTATTAGTTGCAAGAGAAAAAACTGTAACTCTAGAGTAGAGAAATCTGACAACAGTCTGACCAAACGATAAAAATTACCATCACCAATATGCCTCCAGATGTGATGTCCTGAGAAGGACATAACATCATCTACATGGTATTCTGGGTGGAATATACAACCTGAATCTAATCATGAGGAAACAGGAGACAATCCCAAATGAAGAGTGATAGACAAATGAAGGACCATATTATTAAAAAATGTCAGTGTCATAAAACTCAAGGGCCATGGAACCATTTCAGATTAAAGAAGGCTAAAGAGACATGACAACCAAGTGCAATAACTGATCCTAGACAGGATTCTTATTGAAGAGGGAAAATGCTATAAAAATATTATTGGGTCATCTGACAAATGTGGAATATGGATGGTAGGTTAGATAACAGTATTATACCCATGTTAACTTTACCAAAGCTGTTCATTATACTATAGTTATGGAAGAAAATATCCCTACTCTTAGGAAATACACACTGATACACTTTTAGGATGGTGCATCAATCTCTGCAATCTCTGTTCAAAGTTTTCGGGGGAGGGGGGGGGAACTGTGGGAGGGAGGCATTTGAGGGAGAAGAGAGAGAAAAATATCCGAATGATAAAGCCAATGCAGTAAAATCTTAACAGTAGGTGAATCTGGGGAAAAGAATATATACTCTTCCTACTCCTACAGCTCTTCTCTAAGTCTGAATTTATTCCTAGTTAGAAGTATTTTTTAAGCCAGCCACTTACTTTTTCTTACTGCTTGAACTCAAATGTTTAACTTGTTCAATTGCTCATGGTTTTCCTCATTCTAGCAAACATTAGGAATGCTCTGTTTCCTCCCTTCCATTTACCCACCAAATCTGACTGGGATCTAGTTAACATTCACTTTCTAAAAGATGCTTTCTCAGTTATTCGAGCCCTAAAAATGTCTGCCACGTTCAACCCCTTCAGCACACAAGGGTTGTACCAGTACCTTTAGCACTTAAATAACAATACTGGAAAGTCTGTTTGAAGTGGCAACGCCATGACAATTTCAAAAGTTGTCCTCATCTCTTATTTTCATCAAGGAGAATAAATACTGGAGACAAGCCAGTTTGCATATGCTAAAGGAAAAGATAATAATGGTAGTTTTTCATTTCTTTTTTTTAATGGCAGTCTTTTTAAAAGGGGGGACGGGGAAAAATGCTATGGTCAAGTTAATTTGGAAAAATTGAATTAAGCTACACCAGGTTCTCAGATATTTTAATATAAATCAATGTATACTGTGATTCTCCTAGATAGGAAGAAAGTATACGATGCTTTCCAAAATTTGACCTCTTTTTATTTAGAGAATCTCCTGGGGAAAATACACCATAGAATACACTTTGGAAATGCCAACTACACTGTTAGTGGGAGAAAACATCAGAATATCTGGCCTGTGATAAAGACACTTAGAAAGAAACCACCAGCTTAACATTAGTAGGGTAACGAGAGGCATCCCACATATGATACAAAGTAGCAACTGATTCTAATTGCAATTACTTATAGACTAAATCCCTGTGAGATCTAGATTAAACATTTGCCTTCTTCAGGATCCAACTCCAATTCTGATGTGAGTTTAACACTGCCTCCTCCAACTGTCCCGCTCGCTGCACATGACCAACTCCACTATCAGCATCCCACGATTAAAACATACATACACTGAGCAAATGAGAGGCTTTGCCTGAGAAGCATATAGTAGTGCTTCTCAAATTTTAATGGGCGTACAAATGAAAATTTGATAAAAATGCAGATGTTGAGGGGTGCCTGGGTGGCTCAGTCAGTTAAGCATCCGACTTTTGATTTCAGCTCAAGTCACGATCTCATGATTTCCGAGACTGAGCCCCACGGTGAGCTCTGTGCTGAGCATGGAGCCTGCTTGAGACTCTCTCTCTCTGCCCCTCCCCACCTCCAAATAAATAAATAAACTTAAAAACAATGCGGATGTTGACTTAGTAGGCATGGGATTGAGCCCAATATTCGGCATTTTCAGCAAGCTCTCAGGTAACACCACTGCCTTTGAACTATGGACCACACTTTGGGTGAGGGTTTCGGGCATCACAGGACAAATAGTGGAGGCCCCTAAATTACAAGTATCCAACAGCTCTGTCTTTCAAACTGCTTTTCAAAGGTCTAATTCTCCCATATGAAAACAAGCTTTCACTCATTTATAAAAAGAGAAATTGTATACAATAAAAAGATACTAAAATCATTATTACCTGCTGACAATTATTTTTCTTAGAAATGGCAGCTTTCTGCCAAAAGTCATAAAAGTGCATGTAAAATAATCACGTTTTGGTCTAAATCCTCATTCTACTTCTATTTCCAAAGGCCCACAGTGATGACACAGAAACATACTGACTCCTATGGTGGACAGATTGCCCCCAACCTCACTGACTCACTGACTTACAAGGCTACAAAGAGAAACTATTACTGCCCTGCCTCCACCAAAAAAGAGACATGTATAAAGCCAGCATCTTTCTCAATGATTTACTGAAAGCAGCAGCTCATTTTAATAAAACCATCCCAAAACATAAAATTGATTGAACCAACTGCTGTGGTGGGCATACACAACAGCTGATCAAAATCATTCAAGATTTTTATTCTTACAGATTTTCTTTCAGGCTTTGAGAATATTTTCCCGTTCTATACTTTTATCTTGATATTGAAATCACTGACCCAGAGAAAAAAGGATTTTTAAATCTGTGGAATAAAGTTTTAAACTACAAAGTCAGTCAACTCGAGAAAATAATAAACCAGATTACATAAAACTTAGACAATGCACATACTAAAACTATAATAACCACTTTTCTAAAATATATTTTGAGTAACAAAATGATTCGGTTTAAACCGAATAACCTCTTATGTTGTCAAAAAACCGTGTGGCTTCTTCTAGGCATAACACTGTCAATTAGCAAAGTATTATAATATTACATACAACATATTACCCTCATTCCTCACCAAGGAAAACTTTGTGAAATAAGAAATTATTTCTCTTTATAACGGGTTTTCTTGATATTAAATATTTAAGATTTTATTTCACTCAAAAGCAATGACATTTATCCTTTCACTGCATGTTAGATGATGCCTTTATTTTACTTTTTATAATAAAGTGATTTTATAGTATTTTTGTCACAATGAAGGACAAAGATAAGCCAACTGTTTAGATTCTTCTCCTTTATGTTGTGTCTTTGATCACTAACAATGCTGCGTGAACAGCCAACAGAAGGCTGACATTTCATAAAATATGCAGTGATAAAAACTAATACTGTAGCATCTGGGAGCGATATATAAAATGCAGAAATACACCTAATAACTGAGATCTTAAATTACAAGTTACTAAAACCTAAATAAAAAGCATACCTAAGAATAAAAAAAGTGGCAAAATTACAAAAAGGTTTTTTGTACTTCTATTTCTAAAAACAAAGTTTTAAAAATAATTTAAGACTCTTAACATTTTCCCTGCTATTCTACACTTAAAAGCAATCTCCCTTCTCAGAACAGGGTTTCCGTACTCTGTACCCTTTCAACAACTGATGAACACATTACAAAACCACCATGAAAGTGGTGAAAATTTTCTATTTACTGTAGAAAATGCAGAGGAAATTTCTTTTTCTCAGATAATGGAAAAAAAAAACCAGTATTGTACTTTAAAGACATGATGCCAGAGACCATAACCAAAATAAATTTTAAAAATGATAATAATCTAAACAAATATACTCTTAATGCCAGTACCAATACATCTTTTCACAATCTAAGCCTTAAATTAGTCCTTGGGACACCACAGCAAGGAATCTGTGCTCAAATATACTTAAATAATTTTAACTTTACTACTAAATATCTGCTTTTTAATAGTGGGAAGTAGGTAAGGCACTCAATAAAGACCATCCAAGAGCAATCACGTGAATGATCTTGGTAGCATTTGGTTTAATATTCTATCTATATCTGCCAAAATCACAGTCCAGCAAAAGTGGTTCTATTGGTTTTTTTTTTCTTTTTTAACATGTATGTTAAGGGGGATGAAAAACTAAAAGCCATATTCAGCACTTCACAAACTCTTTGACTAAAGAAAATATACAACAGTTAAGTATGTGGGAGGCAATTGTCCTTGTGCTTATAATTAGCATCTGAATTTAGAGATTTCACTGCTTAATGCACACCCATCCGCCTGTTATTCTTACCGTGGCTTTTTATGTCACTTAATGGAGATAAATACTCTTTTCCCTCCTCATATTTACATCAACGCTATTTAATTTTTTTAAAGCTGTTATAATAGGTTAAACAGCAGTCTCAACATCACTCTTCATCTCCCACTGGACAAAGAATGGCATTACAGGACTGAGAACAGAGAAGGCATATTTACATTCATAATGTTCCTAACTATAACATTTATGTCAATTATGATTTTATATTTGCAAATACAATAATTTTTTGTTTCAATGCATACTTTGCCATTCTTTTAACATTAACTTTCTATAGTTACTAGAATCTCAAACAATCCTACCTATGAAATACATGATGTTGTTCAAGCCACTGGAAGAAACACTTAAAGTTAAAATAATAATGTGTCCAATAATGTATTCTGCTTTAAACTTGTTTTCCTACAAAAGACAGCTTTAGAATATTAACTAAGAAGTTCTGATAGTTTTGAGTTTAGGAAATGTTCCTTTTAAACATATTTTTGGGGCGCCTGGGTGGCTCAGTGGGTTGGGTGCCCAACTTCGACTCGGGTCATGATCTTGCAGTTCATGGGTTCAATCCCCCATCAGGCTCTGTACTGACAGCTCAGAGCCTAAAGCCTCCCTCAGATTCTGTGTCTCCCTCTCTCTCTGCCCCTCCCTCTCCTCTCCTCTCTCTCTTTCTCTCTCTCTCTCTCAAAAATAAACATTAAAAAAATTTTAATATTTTCATTAACTTTTAATTATTTTACATCAGTTTACATTACCACATAAACGATATACAAATTTCCTATCATTTATTATCAAAAATGTATGAATTATTCTATTATTTTGTCTACTTGATTTAGCTAAAGAGTATATCAGTATTATGTACATTTAGAAGAAAACAAGGTTTTACCATTTGAAAACCTGTGATTTCACAAGAGTAATTAACTCCATTAAAATGTATTTTTAAAATAAGAAAAATTATACATACAAATAACAGGAGAGGGGAAAGGCGATTTTTTTTTCCCCACTTGTCAAAAAAGTGGCAAACCACATTCCTCAACTGTATTTAAACAGGCACTGTTAAATTAGCTACAGACTATTTCTCTCCCCTTTCTTGAATGTAAAGTCCACGAAAGCAGATTCCATACCTCTTATGTTTAACTCTTTATCAACGGTATTTGAGTTAGGTAATCAGCTAATATTTGTGGAATAAGTGAGCAAAAATCAATTTATCATCTGAGATTTGTAATGAATTGTACTTAGCCCATAAGAGAGATGCAAAGAAATATAACATGGTCCCTGCTCTCTTGACACTTAAAATTCAATTATCCACATAGGGCCTAGATCCAACTAAAAACAAGAGAGCAAAACACCAAACAAAGTGTTTTGTGAGAAGTGACAAAGAAAAACAGGGGTTCAGAAGAGGGGGAGATCACGGTAGACCATACTGTTCAGGAAGATTTTACAGAGAAAACAAGACATGAGCTGCAAGTTCAGAAAACGTAAGCTTTGGATGAGCAAAAAGAAAAATAGGAGAGAGATGACTGGGCACAAAGGAGAGAATGAAAATACTATGAAGTTTGGAAGGATGTGCAAATGCAGGAATTCTCAGGATGCTGGAACCATCTTGACAGAAATAGGAGAATTTTTGTTACTGACTAGTAGAGAAGGCTAAATGGTAAATTAGGACAACTTTATGAGAGAACTTTGAGTATGGGGCTAGAGACTCCAAATTTCAATCTACAAAGTGGGACCACTTAAAGTTCATAAGCAGGGGAGTGACAGAGTGAAAGCAATGCTTTAGGAAGATTAATCTGGTAACAATATACAGCACAGATTTGAGGATAGCAACGTCCTCTGAAGTATTCCAGGAATAAGGGTGTAGAGGAATGGATTAAGGCTGGTTTTGGGAATGGTATGGAACTGGCAGGAGCAAAACCCACTAAAACCATATGCTGACTAATTAGAGATGATGTTGTAAGGAGGAGGGCGGTGAATTCCTAGGTCTAAGATAAAGAATGTAAAGGGTAATGAGAAGGAAGCCAAGAACCAATAATGGTTCTGGATTTGACTGGCAACAAGAGGTTAGGGGAAAAATGATGCTTTCAGTTCCAGATATTCACTGTGGTGGGAAACAAAGTAGTCAAGACAGTAGGAAATGAGAGAGAAAAGCATGAAAATGAGCGCATATCTGGAGCTTCACATTTTACAGTTCTCCATGAAAACAGTTTAAAATCTTCGAAAGGGAGGGAAACAGAGTAAAGAACAGACAAGATTATTCTACACTATCTAACAGTCTATAAATATATCTGTGGAAATTAACTGAAATAAAAATGGAATGACTGGCCTTATCAGACAGTCCCAGTTCAGAAGGAATGACTGAAGAAATAAGGACACGATATCCACAGAGAGGGCATGAACAAAAACCTTACCCAAAGTTGTTTAACATCCAGGGTCTTAGAAAGTACTACAAGGAAGCAGGAATTTTAAATACTGTTTTTGCTTTAGAGAGAAAATACTAGGATATAAACCAGAGGGAAAAACTAAGTATCTGAGAAAACTATAAAACTTTTAAACACAGAACTTCCTATTGTATTGTTTCACCAAAAAAAAAAAAAAAGAGCTAAGACATTTTTCTTTTAAAACCCTCCTAATCCTGGAATGCATGTAATGTAAATGTTCACAGAAGACTAAAAGGAAAACACTTTCATTTGCTCCTTATGCTTTATATTAGATACATTTCTCCCTCCATTTTTCGTAACTGCATTATTTCTTACTACTGTTTTCTCAGGTTTAGGACCATATCTACGTAAACTAGATATTATATATTGGTATTTCCTAATTTCAATAAAATATTCCAGTGAGAAAAAAATCTAACAAGGTAATGTACATATTTTTTAAAACATACACACAAGCCAACTGAGACTAGTTAAGGGTACAGTGTTCCCAGGGAAAACAGAAATTAAGAAAAGTTCTCAAACCCTACCCCACTCACTATTGAGTGAGAATAACAGCACAAACTTCAGGAAAAGAGACTTAGAACACCCACTGTAAATGTAAATGTATAATAAGGTTTTACAGAGCTGTTTTCCAGAGTGCACTTTATCTGAAGAACCCTGGCAATAATTTAATTGTGTCAAGATTTAGGGATTCCAATGGAAAGGGGAAAGCTTTCGAACGTTTGATCTTCATCATGATACATAAAGACGAGATCTGCTCATTCATCAGCACAAGAAGCACTTGTTCAGATAAGTAAGTGAATGTATGCACTCTGTGTGGGTGTCTCACTCTACTAAAGGTATTTAAGCTAATCAATAAGTCAGATATGTTCTTAAAAATGCTAAGTGGTTGTTTACGTGTGTTAGATTTTCCGTATGGCATATTAATGTACTTTTCCTGTATGATATAGTGAACTTAGTGATGATAAATATGTGGTGTGTCTGCCACCTACGTTTTCACTGACAGCAAATGGAGTGTAAAACTGGCATTGTAAACTGGAAAGAAAGAAATTAACTTCAGAGGTACGTAGCAGTGGTTTCATCGTATGCACGAACTGCTAAATTTAAACTCTGATAGATTCACTATTAAATTAAGGCCACAAATATATATAAATTAGCAAGTATCAAATATCTACTTAGCTTACTAAAATAAGATATAGGATTCAAAATCATACGTTGGTCTTTGTTTGGATTATCCAAGGGAAAAAATTAATCCATTTGAATACAAATTATATTTTGTACTTCGGAAAAAATTCCTGACTACAAACTTAGGTTAGATATAAATGGCAATTTGGCCTTCTGATACACAGAAAACACATAATTGTTTTCTTCAATTAATGTAGTTTAATAAATAAAAAATTTCAAAAATGTGAAATAAAAGCATTCACGTATCTACTTTATTATAACACAGTTGTGCTAGTAAAATTGCTTCTATAACATAATAACCTGTCCCTTCAAAAAAAAAATCAGCAGGTGTTTAAATGAATGCAATGCCCAGCTATTTCTCTGGTATTAAGTAAAATCTAAAGGAAGAGGGAAGAAAAAAAGCCCGTCTTAATTCCTCTTCCTTGCCAGGTATCAGTTTAAGAACAATGTCTAGCACAAGCAGCAGAACCTCAGAATTCACCTATTCCCTTGTCACTAACCACTGAGGACATGACAATGGCAGCCTGCAAAGGCAAAAGACTACAAGAATGATGTAAGCCATCACACTATAAAACATGTGGCTCCTTTATCCACAAATAAGGGCAAAAAAGAAATCACATCTACTCTCCACGCTGACTTCTCGCAAGTGAGCCAGGAAAACTATTCATGATCTTTGCAAAGGTGTCAAGGAGAAAGAAGGAGAGGAAGTAGAAAAAGAAAGAACTTAAACAAAATTTTAAGACAGGGAAGCAGAAATTTGAGTTTGGGGTTTTATTCATATTTGAAATAATTGGCTACTTAGAAATCGAATGTCCATATAATTATGTCCAAATAGGGTCACTCCCAAAAGTGAAAAACTGCTGTGGAAGGCAGAATAATACAACCAACTCCCTCAAAGATGTCCATGTCTGAATCCCTAGACCCTGTGAATGTGTTACCTTACATGGCAAAAGGGACTTTCAAGATGTGGTGATAGTCATGGACCTCAAAATGGAGAAATTACCTTGGCAGGCTTAACCTAATCACATGAGTCATAAAGGAAGATGCTATGAGAGAAGAAGGGTCAGGGAGAAGAAAATGAGGAGACTACAACTTGCTGTTGCTGGCTCTGAAAATAGAGGAAATGGTCATGAGCCAAGATATAGTTCCCTATACAAGCTGGAAAGGGCTCAAAGAAAATGGAGACCTAGGTCCTACAACCACAAATAACTGAATTTTGCCAAAAAGATGAATGAACAGGGAATAGATTCCCTGAACCCTTGATTATAGCCTCATGAGACCCATGCTGGACTTCTGACCTACAGAACTGATTTTAAAATTCTGTTTTGCATTAAACCACTAAGTTGACAGTAATATGCAAGGGAACAATAAAAATGCAGGGGTGCTAGAAATAATTAAGACAGGATAACAGGCATACAAAGCACTTTCCCAAGCAAACTGGGCTTATGATCACCCTCCTCAGAACTAAGGCCACACGCATGACAAACTATTACATGTTTCTAACACAGAATCATAGTATCCAACAGAGAATTCAGACTCTTAACCTTAAGAACAGGAAGTTTTAACCCAAGCCATTTTAAGTTAACATTTGTTAAGGAACTTGCAGGAAAGAATTAAACTCCACAAGAAGGTGCAAATAGTCATCACGTACCTTTTTTCCCCATAACAATTAAAATTTCATTCCACATATTAGTACATACTAGTTTCTTACATTCTGTATTAGAGAGCTAATAAAATTTTCGCCTCCTCTGATAACAATTCAAAAAGAAATAAAATAGGAAAAGGTTTGTTTGAGAAGCTCTCCTGAAATGTCCCTCTCCTAAGCATGTTAAAAACTATTCAGTCTCATTTAGGCAAAGGCCAGAGGATACGTTTCAATAGAAGATGCAAATGTTCTACTTATGCTTAAACTTAGGTTCTCCATTAAGAAGGGGTGGGGGGGGGGAGTGTTTTCTTTGAGAAAATTGAGCTAGCAGTCTGGATGAAACAGCACTTTATCTTTCAATCCACGTTACTTCTAAAGAGATCTGAATTTTATTAAGCTTGAAAGACGGTAACTTTCTAGAATATACTTAAGAATAAAGTCATTCTAAACTGAATATAAATGCTTCTTTTAATTCAATGTAATTCTCACTGAATTACATTTAAAATATAAAATTGTAGGTACTATAGAAATGGGTATCAACCAACAATCCATTGTTAGATGTGCCGTGGCTCTCTCAGGAATGACAAATTTCATGTTGTACTAACTCTGGGAAGAATTAATATTATTTCAAACAATTTAAGAGTCACCAAACCCTAATTCCAAAGCTATTTAGCATTTAAGTCAAAATTAGTTGAAGCTTAATGTCAAGAAATGAATCTGCTAACCAATGCAATTAGACAAGATAATGAAATAATAGTTAGTTGGGATAATAGTTAGCAAAATGATTCTTGTCGATTAATTCTTTTATATGTGGAAATACATACAAAACCAAAAACAAATGATTACCAAATAATGAGTTCACTGCTATAAATTAAATATATTACTTTCAATAGCTTTCTTACATATCGACAAAAGCAACTAGAAAATGTAAGAAAAAGATGACTCCACCACTATTTCTATCTGAACAATTAGAAAGGTGGATATGCCATCAACAGAGGTGGGAAAGACTATAGATAAAATAGGTTTGAAAAGAAGAACAGGAAGTCACTTTTGACATAATGACTTTCAGATGGCAGTTAGTTCTGTGGAGATGCCAAACATATTAATTAGGTATATAAACTTGAAGTTGAAATAAAACTCCACCTTCAACTGTGGAGTTGAATACTTTGGTATTTAAAGACATGAGATTAGATAAAATCACCAATGCAGTAAATGTAGATAGAAAAGACATAAGGTCAAATAACTGAGCTTTGATGCCCTCCAAATTAAGAGGTAAGGAAGAATATGAGAAACCAATAAAGGAAAGTGAGAAGCAATCAGTGCGGCAGAAAGAACCAAGAAGGCATGATATTCTGGAAAACGATGAAGAAAGTTTACCAAGGAGAAGAGACTTGCATCAAATGCTAACAACAGGTTTCAAGTAAGGACAAGAATTAGGGTGCCTGGGTGGCTCAGTAGGTTAAGTGTCTGACTCAACGATTCTGGCTCAGGTCAGAATCTCCCAGGTCCTGGGTTTGAGCCCCCATATTGGGCTCCACGTTGACAGCAAAAAGCCTATTTGGGATTCTCTCTCTCTCTGCACCTCCCACATGTACATGTAGGCATGCTCTCTTTCTCGTTCTCAAAATAGATAAAATTAAAAAAAAAGGGGGGGGGGACAAAATTGACCACAGGATTATCAATGTGGAAGTTACTGGTAACCATGATAAGGATGTATGTAGAAGAGTGGGGGAGACTTTTGCCCTGACCGTGATGACGTTAAGAGAGAGATGGGAGGAGAAGACTCGCAAACACCAAGTACAGACAGTCTTGCCGAAAGGAAGAGAGAGCTGGGACAAAAGGCAGCCAAAAAAGTAGGATAAAACAGTATGTTTTTAAGATGAGAGAAATAACAGCATGACTGCATATTGATGGGAAAGAACTAGTAATAAGGAGGAAAATTAATGAAGCGGGAGAAAAAACTGCTTTAATCCTGTAAAACCACTATGTGATACTTACTTTTATTATCCCCATTGAACGGAGGGAGGCGCAAAAAAGGTTAAATAACTTGCCCAAGATCATGTAATGAAATAAGATGGAAGGCCCTGGGTTTTAATCTCTACATCATGCTGCCTGAGTGAAAAAAGAAATCTGTCTACCCCTAGAGGTAGTGTGCACATGTATAAGACAACCAGTACATAAATGTGTGTCTGCTAAAAGTTTCTTAACAGTGAAAATTTCAAGCAGCCTATATGTTCATCAAAAGAATAAACAATGTCAATAAAAATCCACAGTAATATTTCCCATGCTAAAACTCAATAGTGCCATTGAGTTTTCCCATTAATAACAGAAGCCATTTTCTACCCATTTCTCAAATAAAGCTAAAATTCTTATTTTCTGTGGAAGCAGGTGGGAGGGACTCAGGAGATGATTGCCTTGTGATCATTTGGAAATTTCTCACATCAATAGTCAGTCAGTGGTGTTGAGTATAAATTTCAACATCCTTACTGTAACTTTTCTGACAATATAGATTCACTAAAAACACAGATTTTTCAATAACCTTACAATAACACAACCCTACGTTTTACACGATTATGGACAGCCATTTTTCAATATGACGGTTGGAATTTTACTATATATTCATTCAATGACATACCCTAAAGCAGTGAAAGGGAATACATGATAGCTACAAGTATCAACAAGGATAGATCTCAAAACAAAACACTGAGAGAAAAATTTAAGTTATAAAGGGCATGTATAATAATAATAAAAAAGATAATAACAAATGTTGGTGAAGATGCAGAGAAATGGGAACCCTCATGTATTACTGATGGAGTATATAATGCTGCAGCCACTTTGGAAAACAGTTTAGCAGTTTCTCAAAAAGTTAAAAAATAAATAGATGATTCAGCAATTCTCCTCTCAGGTATCTACCCAAGGGAAATGAAAACACCTATCCACACAAAGACTTAAATGCAAATGTTCTTAGCAGACGTATTCATAATAGCCAAAAACTGAAAAAAAGCTAAATATTCATGGAATGGATTGACAGTGAATGTACTGACAAAACATAATAACAATGTAATAATATTCACCAATAAAAAGAAATGAACTATACATACATGCTACAAAGTAGATAAACCTCAAAAACATGCTCAATGAAAAAAGTCAGGCATAAGAGACCAAATATATTATTTCATTTACATGAAATATCTAGAAAAGGCAAAGCTATTGAGACAGAAAATAGATTAATGGTTGCCTACAGCAGAAGGAATGAGGATTAACAGTTAATGTACAAGAGAGATGATATTCAAGTGATGAAAATGTTCTATGATTCATGATGATGACTGAGCAACCTGGTAAATTTACTAAAATCTCAAGGAATTGTACATTTGAAAGGTGAATTATACGATATGTAAAATACGGCTCATATTTTTTTTTTAAAGGGGACAATAATTCCATTTATCTAAAATTTAATAAAACAATTTTATGTATAGTGTTACAAGTATACAGGCACGTATACTCAGAATAACAGTTGCTTCTTGGGAAAGAGGGAGGACAAAGGGACAAGGATGGAACTTTAGCAATATCTGTTATAACTTTATTTCTCTTTAAAAGAGAGAGAGAGAGAGAGATCAAAGCAAGGTGGGTATATACATGCCTATTCTATTATTTTCTGCACTTTTACTAAGTTTGAAACGTTTCACAATAATTTTTGAATTAAAACATTAAAGAATGCAAGGGAAGATAAAGAATATGGAAGCAAATATTCATATAGAAAGTTAATGGAACTAAATGTACCTTTAAAATGGAAAATATAGCCACAATCAATCAGCTCTATGAAGTTACATAATAGGGGCACCAGGGTGGCTCAGTCAGTTAGTGCCCGACTCTTGATTTCAGCTCAGGTCACGATCTCACAGTTTGTGAGATCTAGCACCCCCTCAGGCTCCGTGCTGACAGAGCAGAACCTGCTTGGGATGCTCTCTCTCTGCCCCTTCCCCATGCACATTCTCCCTCTCTCCCAAAATAAATAAACTTTAAAAAGTTACATAATAAATCAATACTGATTAAGCAACTTCTATGTATAAGTTCAAATAAATGAAGAGATACAGCAATGTATAAAACAAGGCCTCTGTTTATCATGACAGCTTGGGAAATAAGTCTACAAATATAGCAGAAAGAGCCCAGGACTGTGAGTCAGAGGACTTGGTTTTGAGGTCCAGTTCTGAAGTTTATAAAGGACAGAACTATGAAACTTGGGGAAGTCACTAAAACTTCATTTCCTCCGAACTTTTGTTTCCTCATATGTAAAGTGCAATGATAATGGCTATATTACAAGATTGTTGTTGAGTATTATATAGACAATAAAGCATAATGCTTCACGGTCTGGAATGTGTAGGAGGTATCAATAGATGTTAATTCCTTCCTATTCACAGGACTGTTGTGTAAATTAACTGAGATGTATAGTAAACCACACTAGAGAAAGTGTTAAACCACTACCAAAAGATTATTACAAGGTATCATAAAATCATTGTAAAACTAAATTTATTTAGTGGCAAACAATAGATAAAAAGAATATATTATTATGAAAAGGAATATTTAGGAAAAGCTTTAAAGAAGAGG
The DNA here is from genome assembly GCF_018350175.1 of Felis catus. Lineage (NCBI taxonomy): Eukaryota > Metazoa > Chordata > Mammalia > Carnivora > Felidae > Felis > Felis catus. Next base: position 134,455,508 of record NC_058376.1, read on the forward strand.
AAATGTCCTTAAAAGGCAGGCAAAAATTAGCTACGTGTAATTGAGACAGAGAAGAGATCAGAACTAAAGAAGCGAACTTACAGGTCTTTAGAACAAGTTGTTTTCTATCAGAGACTATATATTTAATGCTATGATTCATCTAGGTTTTGAAATGCAGAGCAAGGTATTCTTTCCATGTAGAGAAAAACATTAAATAGTTAATTGCATAATATGCTCTGTTTCTCCACCCTAGCTGTACCTTAGAATTACCTAGAGATCCTTAAAGAAATATTGATGGCCAGACTTCAACCCCAGAGATCCTGATTAAATCAGCCTGGAGTGGGATCCTGTCATGAGCATGTTTCAATTATGTAGCCAGGATGAACACTAGTGAGTGCTCCATTCTAAAATTCTTAACTCTAATCCTAAATTACTGGCTGACTGAACATTGAATATCTCTCTCCCACAATGTATTTTTTAAGCAATATTTTTGGGGGCACCTGGGTGGCTCACTTGGTTGAGGGTCCAACTGTTGATTTAGGCTCAGGCCATAATCCCAGGGTCATGGTACTGGGCCCCACATTGGGTTCCGTGTTGAGCATGGAGCCTGCTTAAGATTCTCTCCCTCCCTCCCTCCCTCCCTCCCTCCCTCTCTCTCTCTCTCTCTCTCTCTCTCTCTCTCTCTCCCCCCCCCCCCCCCGTCCCTCTCCCCTGCTTGCTCTCTCTCTCTCTAAAATTAAAAAAAAATTCAATCATCATTCTAGATGTCTCTGTAATGGTTATTTTTTTAGATGAGATTAACATTTAAATCAACAGATTTTGATTGAAGGGGAAACAGACTACCCTCTTTAATGTATGGGTGGGCTTCATCAAACTGGCTCAAAGTCTTAAATAAAATAAAAAGGACTAATGTCCCCTGAAGAAGAGGTAATTCTGCCAGTGAGGGACTCTGGATTTAAACTGCAACACCAGCTCTTGCCTATTGGCCTACCCTGCAGATTTTGGACTTGCCAGCCTCCACAATCACAGGAGCCAACTCCTTAAAATCTCCCCCCCACCCCGTCCACACACCCCATATTATGTTTCTCTAGTGAATCCTAATACATCAATCATATCAATGAAACGGATTTAGATTGCAAGATACAACCTATTCCTCATCCCTAACCAAGGAAAACTTTTTCAGTACAAATTTATCGGGGGATAATTGTCCAAAAATGAACTGCAGTAGTATCTTAAAAAGGTTTCCTGATACAATATTTCATTAAAAAGGTATTTCGGGGGGAGGGGGGGGAATTGATTTTGTTGTGCTAAATCTAAATTTTTTAAGTACACCTAAAAGATTACTAAACTGCTAGCAAACTTACCAACCCTAAGACAGTAAGATCTCTTAATCCTGGGCTACCTCAAATCCTAAGCATGAAAAGAAAAAGATACAGAACTTTTGGTAATCATCCCAAACTCTATACCAACAACAGGAGATAAGTTTTCTCACATGGAAACTCTATGAGGAAGGAACAGCTTGCAGAGGCTGAGAAAATTACAAAACCATTTCATGGCTAAGCAAGAAAGTATGCCATGACCTGATATCTGCAGTAAGCATAGGAAAAAGGGTACACATAAACCACATTGGCCAAACCTGCTTCAGTCAATTCTACACTCTACCAAGAACAAAGTACACAAACAGCCCTCTTCTTGACCAGGGTGAGGTAGCTACAGAGGAGTATAATACAGGTGACATAAGGTTGAGGGGTATGGGAGATTGGTGAGTCCATACAATAACAAAAATGCCAAATTCCACACTTCCGCAAGTATATCTCCTGACTCCCTGGGACTTTATACAGTTAGAACTGTCTTATTAAATCATGTGCCATTTGGTATAGTTAAGGTACATAATCTATCATTTTTAAAAATTGATTTAAGAGAAAATAAGCCAGAATTAGTTATCTGAATTAAGGCAAATAATAAAAATTGCCTCAACAATCTTTTTTTTTAATGTTTATTTATTTATTTTGAGAGAAAGAGAGCATGTGTGAATGGGGAAGGAGAGAGAGAGAGAGAGAGAGAGAGAGAGAGAATATCCCGAGCACCAAGCAGGCACCACACCATCAGTGCAGAACCTGACGAGGGGCTCAATCCCATGAACCATGAGAACATGACCTGAGCCGAAATTAAGAGTTGGATGCTTAACCAACTGAGCCACCCAGGTGCCCAAAGATCTTTTTAAATTATAATAGGGAATCTCAGATCTGGCCAAAACGCTGTACCCAAAATTTCCTCTTAAACTATGAACTTCTCTTAAAATTTGGCTAATGTGAAAGTTAGGTCTTAGGGCTGAGCAGGACAATGCTGTGAGAAAGAGAACAGTAAAACTTGAAAGGCAAAGGAAAGAAAATGTCTAAGAATAAAATAATTTAGTCACTACACCTTTTTAAAGATTTTTACAATAATAATAATAAAAAAAAAAGAACAGTTGCTAGCCATCAAAAACTATTGCTCAGTGGCGCCTGGGTGGCGCAGTCGGTTGAGCGTCCGACTTCAGCCAGGTCACGATCTCGCAGTCCGTGAGTTCGAGCCCCGCGTCAGGCTCTGGGCTGATGGCTCAGAGCCTGGAGCCTGTTTCCGATTCTGTGTCTCCCTCTCTCTCTGCCCCTCCCCAGCTCATGCTCTGTCTCTCTCTGTCCCAAAAATAAATTAAAAAAAAAAAAAGTTGAAAAAAAAAAAAAACTATTGCTCATTTGATTGTACCACAGTCTAAGTTAGAAGACAAAACAAAAAATGACATTTATCTTTAAAGCAAAATCCAGTGGTATTTGTCAAACAGAAAGGAAATATTTTGAAATATAAAGTATTTTCTCGAAGAAAGAACTATGGGAGTTTCATTATTTCCATTCCGAGAATAATGTCATCAATTACATAGTAAGCCTCTACTACAGGAGATTCTTTTAAAGAAATGAAATACTCACACTAGCTGCAAGATAGTCTTCCCAGAAGTAAAAAATCCAAGAACAATACCTGCCTAAAAGGTAAGTGATATAATCCCACACCACACTTCACCATTTCTATGCTTTCATCTGTGCACTTGTGTTGACAATTATTAAAAGAACTATGTAAATCAAACTATCATATGTATTAATATACCTTATGCTGCCATGGAAGAAATGTTAACAAAATTCCATCAAGGAAGATAGGTAATAGCACTGAGGTATTTTCAAGTGGGTTATTATTACTGAGAACAAGGAACAATTAACCAATTAGTTTTTGTTTTTTGTTTTTGTTTTTTTTCTTTTAGAGAGAGAGCATGAGTTAGGAAGAGGGACAGAAGGGGGTGGTGAGAGAGAGAGAGAGAGAGAGAGAGAGAGAGAGAGAGAGAGAGAGAGAGAGAGAGAATCTCAAGCAGTTTCCATGCTGAGTGTGGAGCCCCATGTGGGGCTTGAAGCAGGGCTTGACCCTGAGCTACAAGCCACGATCTGGGATCATGACCTGAGGTGAAGTCAAGAGTCAGACGCTCAACCAACTGAGCCACCCAGGCACCCCTAGCCTATTACTTTTTTAAAGGGCCAAATCAATACCTTTGGTCGAAGGGAATCCAATGATATCATTAAAAAAAATAGCCACAAAAACACACAAACTACATTCTGTACATTATCTACATTCTGTGTAGACAGTGGCTATACAGTATGTATATAGTTGTTAAGAACATTACTTCCAGAGCCAAAATGTCTGGGTTTGAATCCTAGCTATATACGAAAAATTACTTAACATTATCTGAGCACCAGCTGTTTCATCTGTAAAGTGGGAACCTCACTCATAAAGTAGTTGGGAGGATTAAATGAGATAATCTGTATGAAGTGCTTAGAATTACACCCAGCACTTAAAGCTCATTCAATAGTAGTTGCTACCTACCTTCCCCACCCTTCTTCCCTCTCCCTCCTCTTCCCACTAATATTACTACGAATCCTTCCATATATTTTTCTTTCCAATGTAATAAAGCCACCTTTGCAACATTTCTTGGCATCTGCTTCCCAGAGCATTTTTTTTCCTTACACAGTTTGCTGGAATATTTTATTTGTGGCTGGCTCTGACTTTATGTTAATTGTGCTTTTTGTTTCCTGCAAAAAATGCAGTGCCTTACTATTGCTGTATTTAGAATTGTAAATTTCAAAATCTATAAATAAAAAGTTAAAATAAATAATTTTACAGGAAGCTAGTCCTGATTATAAATGCAGACTAATGACTTTTTTCCCCAGCAAAAGAATAAAAAGAAATGATTTGAAATAGCCCAAAATCTGTTGCTTGTAAATAGTATTACACAGTATTGCTTTTTTTATTGGTTCAAAATTAGGTATTATTAATTATTGAATAAGACCTCAATGAATTAGTTTGTACAGGTTTTAGGTCTGTGATATAAAAATCCTAGGGGCACCTGGGTGGCTCAGTCGGTTAAAAGTCCAACTTTGGCTCAGGTCATGATCTCACGGTTCACGTGTTCAAGCCCCCATCAAGCTCTGTGCTGACAGCTCAGAGTCTGGATGGACCCTGCCTCAGATTCTGTGTCTCCCTCTCTCTCTGCCCCTCTCCGGCTCGCACTCTGTCTCTGTCTCTCTCTCTAAAACAAACAAACATTAAAAAAAAAATTATAAAAATCCTATAAAACTGCAATAATTTGGTTAACCATGTTTTAAAAATCTAAAGATTTTTCATGCTCCTATTTTTCCAATACTGCAAACTTACAACACCCTTTCGCAGGCATTTTCTCAACAGAAAATCAGAGCCAATTCACAGGGTGTAAGCACTGTGTTCTAGGCACAGTGCACAGCACGTCTCTGGGAGGCCACCATTCACAGCAGATCTGAAGTGGAGTTAGGCAGCCCATATATATAGATATAGGTCATCATGTTTAATTGATGTAATAATCCTCACAAACCACTAAAGACAGAATTATTCTTAATTTCAACATTTTATAGGTGAAAAAAAAACTATTCAGAAAGTCCTACTGACTTGCTCAAGATCACAACATCTGGAAGACCTAGGACCCAAACCCCTAATCATCAACTTTCCAACCTGCCCTAAGTTTTAGACCAAAATGAATTACAACATTAAAACCACATATTTTTAATATAAAGCCTATATTCCTCGTCAAAAATAAATAAAAATTGCAAACACTTTCTTCCAACCAGTATTAATGGTTACTTTAGACACAATAAAAACTGCTAAGAATTAAATGAGACTTTAAGTAATTTTAGTTTCCTATGGACGTTCTGTAATACTTAAGTGTGGAAACAATTAACTTTCCCGCATCCCCTCCACCTAATTGTGCATAGCTACTTCTCCAAAGAGTTTCAAGTAGGCTAACCAAATCTACTTTTTAAGGAGATTAATTACCATTTAGAAATATAAATAATGACCTTGAAAAGAAGCATTGACTAGGATAAACATAATGTGTCATAATGGGGTTAAGAGGAATCAATAATTAAACCAGCAAAAAGATTACATTTTTAAAGTATACCTTTGTGTCAAAAAGGGTTGATGAAATGGGTATTGAGGAGGGCACCTTTTGGGATGAGCACTGGGTGTTGTATGGAAACCAATTTGACAATAAATTCCATATATTGGAAAAAAAAAAGGGTTGATGAAGTCTGTAAAAACAAATTGTAACAATGTAAAAATAGGGTTTTTTTAACAAAGCAGACGCTAGTAATTTCAGTATGCATATTCCAGTACATACATTCAGATGCATTACTCCAAAGAGTATGTTTTAAGTTGGCTAATGACACAAATTGGCTATGTCATTAAATTCTCCTTATGATGTGCATAATACTAATAACTATATTTTGCAAATATTTTCTGGCTAGAATAAGTTTTACAAGACTGCTAAGAATTATATCCCAGAGGAGCCTGGGTGGCTCAGTCGGTTAAGCATCTGACTCTTCATTTTGGCTCAGGTCATGATCTCACAGTTGGTGAGATCAAGCTCCAAATCAGGCTCTGCACTGACAGCATGAAGCCTGCTTGGGATTCTCTCTCCCCGTCTGTCTGTCTGTCTGTCTGTCTGTCTGTCTGTCTCTCTCTCTCTCTCTCTCTCTCTCTCAAAATAAGTCTTAAACATTTAAAAAAAAAAAAAGAGTCATATCCCAGACACAGGAGAATTCTTCATTCACTCTCTCCACTCCCTAATTTCAACTTATCAGGCAAAACACAGTTGTCAACTCTCCAAGGAACTTTCTGGGGGCTATGTATGCCCTGCCATCACCAAAATCCACACTGCTGTAGACACACAAAAACAAAGCCAGATGTGGAAATGTTCAGAGTATCAGTAAATTACCAAATACAAAATTTGAAATGCTCTTAAAAGCAAGTGTAGATTTGTAGAAAGGACTTAATTTTCTAGAAAACTGACACTTTGATGGCTTGGATTCTAAATGTTCAAGTCTAACCTTGTAAATAACATAAACATGTGAATTTTACATTTCATATGAAAATCTACCTTACACAGTCCTCAGTATTCATTCATTCATTCAATATTTATTTATAACTAGGCACTATTCTAGATGGCAAAAACTTTTTTAAAAGCAACAGTCACTGACCTCAGTAAGTTTAGTTTGGTCGTGATATTTGCAACAGTAGGTATAAAACTTTTTGTGTGTGTAAGTATAACTAATGGTTTTCCATATATAGATAGGGGCACTATAAATTTTCATTTAGTGGGGCACCTGGGTGGCTCAGTCAGTTAAGCATCCAACTCGTGATTTTGGTTCAGGTCATGATCTCATGGGATCCTGAGATCAAGCCCTGGGTCAGGTCCACGCTGAGAGCACAGAGCCTGCTTGGAATTCTCTGTCTCCCTCTCTGCCCTTCCCTCCTGCGTGTGCACATGCACATTCTCTCTCTCAAAATAAATAAACTTCAAAAAAATAATTAAATTTTTATTCTATTATGTGGCTCTAATGTCAAATGGATGATAGGTGATGTGCTATGTATTTAACAAAATAAAACAGAAAGCTCATTCCATGGTCCACTTCCTCCCACAGATTGCTTCCTTCATAGCTGAAACCCATCTAAAGTATGGTCTGTATGAAAAAGGCAAACTTTTAACACGAAAAACTTAGTTTACATCTTGGAAAGATGGTCACTTTGTAGAAGTTGTTTGGTAAAATCATGATGAACACACCTCCCCAGATACCTCCTATTCATTCACTTTTTATGTCACTTTTGGAAATCATCTATTTATAATCTTCAAATTCTCCCCATATACTAGTCCACTGACTATAGCAGAGGCCAGATAACATCTCCAGACAATTTATACAACCTGAATATCTCTACAATTGTTATTAAAAGGTGACTGGGGGAAACGAAATGACAAACGGTGTTCAACAACACAGTATTGAGCACAATTTCTTACAATAGGAATCTATGCTGATTTTTGTCCAAGATCCTTATTTCTAAAACCAAAGACACTTCATTTATATTAGGGGAGCATCTTTACAGTCTCTAAGAGTGTGCTAAGAGCACTACAGCAGAGTTCCAGAAGAATGGGCTTTTTAAAATGTTTTACTGTGAAATAATTTTATGCTTATAGAAAAGTTGTAAAAATAGTAGAGTTCCCACATATTGTTCACATAGGTTCCCCGAACGTTCACATCCTATGTAACTGCAGGGCAGTTATGAAAACATAAAATTAACATTGGATCTATACTAACTAAATTACTCAAAGTTTTCCAGCTGTCCACTAATGCTCTGTTTTCTTTCTTTTCTTTTTTTCTATTTTTCCTACTTTTTTCTATTCAAGGATCCTATCCAGGATCCCACATGGCCTTCAGATGTCATGTCTCTATGGTCTTCTCTAATCTGTTACAATTCCTTGTCCGTCATGACCATGATAATTTTGAAAAGTATTGACTATTTTGTAAAACATGCCTCAATGTGGGTTTGTCTAATGTTCTTCCATGATTAGACGAAGGTTATGTACATTTTTGGCAATAATATCACATAAGTGATATTGCACCCCCTTCCTATCAGATGTTAACATGTCTTCTTACTGGTGTTACCAATCTAGATCACTTGGTGTCTGCCAGCTTTCTCCTGTTTCTAATTATTAAACATCTTAGAGAAATACATTTATATTATGCAAATATTGTTTCTCCTCAAACTTGCACCCTATTTTTGGCATCCATTGATATATCTTGCCTATAGTAACTACTACTGTGGTATCTGCTTCATGGTGATTTGCTATTTCCCTCAGTCCTTCTATAATTATTAATTGTAATTCAGAAGGATAACTTTTTAACTATATCAAATACCAAGGTCTCAATAAATTACCAAAAACAAAAACAAAAAAACCCCAAAATCATAAATATAGTGGACAACAGTATTTCATCTTGAGCTATAATGACCTTAACTCCCCAAATCATATGTCTAGCAGTTCCTTTTTGAAGGATCTGTGTTTGAGTAAGTAGTTAATGACATCTGTCAGCAGCTGTAGTGTTTTGTTTTATATAATTGTAGCCTCATTTTTTTATTGCAAGTAATGCATCACGATGCATATTTAAGGTTTTCCAAATAAAGAGTCTTGAGCAATCTATTTTAAAGTAGCTAATACCACAGCACATTTGAGGCTAAGGGGTAAGCATTCCTTGGGAATCAAAACAACAAGGACAGCAAATATTCTGCCCCTGCAAATCTAATTTCATTCCTCAACCAGAAACCTCACTGCATGAGTGTAAAATTTTACTGGTAAGGAGAGATTTCTTAGAATGGTGAATTCCAAAACTCTGCTTTTCAAGACTCTATTATTCCTATAACAGGATAAGGATCTACAAACATGAAATATAACCTTATTCACTTCCTCTTTCACAAAAGGAAAACCTGTCAATCTAATGCTAAAAGCCTTCAAGCTTATTTCTAAATGTTTCAAGAAAATGCCTTCTTTATCAGAACTTTATTCTTGTTTGTTCATTAAATACTGAAGCCTTACACTGAGGTCAAAAAACTGTCAACCAATTACTATGTAAGAGAAGTTCTACTTTTCAGTATCTAAAGCTACCCAGAATACACAGAATCATTTTATTAGGCAACTGAATACACCACTGTGTATTCCCAAGTATATTCAACCATACCTTTTTAATCTCGTTCTTCAAACTAAAGCCCAGTAAACAACTTAACATGGTATCTGGCACATAGCAAATACACTTAAGTATTTTTCAGTGAATAAGTTAGTGATGAACAATACACATACAATGGCCCATAATTCCTTCTGGACTACATCCCTTGCAGACTAAGAGTTCAAGCATGCCTCTTCTTCTGCACATTCAGAAATCCATACATTTTAGTTATTTCTTAAGAAAGACATTAAAATGACTTAGAATATAATCTAAATGACATGGAAATAACATTCTTGAAGTTTATCACCCCAAAACTACAATATATTTGTGAGGGATATCAAGTCATTTTTAAAAGTGATTTATTTTCATAATGGATATCTAGGTGATAAAAATAGATGAGAAAACAGGAAATCCCACTCATATTTCTGATCTTACAAATCACTGCTGTGATGAATCCTGGAAACTACTGCAGGATTATAGTTGTAGGATTTATGATGACTTCATTTCTGGTTGCAAAATTTAATTTATTTCCAAAAAAAAAAAAAAAAAAAAAGCACCTTGGTCTAAAGCATGGCCATGAGCAAAATTTTACTTAAGACTTTCTTAACTATCACATGGAGTACTGGGTAAGTTGTGATGGTCATTTTCGGACAGTTACATAGAGAGTATACAATGTACCTAATTTGTACTTCCATATTATTTCAAAATGAAAATTACTTTAATACAGAATATTGCTAGTTTGTGCTTTAAAACATTACTCCGTATTCCTAGAAATGTATTTTAGAATAGAGTGGAGAGAGGAAATTGGTATGCACTGGTAAATCTATGTTTAGGAAAGAAAACTGAAGTAACCATGTCATTTCTTCTCAGATCCCAAATGACCAGAGGATAATTCTAACCAGCAGGGGGAGATAAGGAGGAGAGTAGTAAGACAAAGAACAGGCTAAAGGCAAGAAAAGCAGTTACAATTATAGCTGGGAACACGGAATTTGTTAAAGGAAGTCTACTGTATAATTATATTTGAAAATTTAGCAAGATGCCCAGAGGCTGACTCGCAGCTGTCAGGAACTGGTAACTCTACTTCTGTTCATGCAGCGACCACTGCAGCTAGTAAATCCACTATCCAGGCATTACTAGAACTGACGTTTAGAGTAAAGGGATAGATCCCCTCATGAGACACTTTTTCTCTATAATGGATGAAGGTATCCGTGTCAACAAAGTAACCCTCTCTCTTTAGCTTCCTTTTCAGACTTACCTCTCCTCCATCTTCTCTCCCTCAGAGAACCCAAATATTCTCATAGCAAATATCCAGATGCAAATCTCTTCCCTGAATTCTCATTAGATCATGATCTATCTCATACAATCCCAAATTCAACAGGATTACAACAAAATTCATCTCCCTCCACCCTCACCTTGCTTAGAAACTCTCTACCTTCTCCCTACCCACCTCTACCTCTGCCACTTTCCTCTTCCTCCAATGGTACCAGCATTCTCGCAGTTAAGCATGAAAACTCAAGATTTACCTTTGCTCTTTCTCCTTCCTGACCTCCTATTCTATATTAATTCAATTCATCAAATCCTATTAATTTTTCAGTGACATTCTATCATTCATCAATGAAAGATGTTGAAAGTCCTAACCCCCATAGCACCGAATGTGATCTTGATTTGCAAACAGGGTCTTTACAGAGGTAATCAAATTAAAATGAGATTATTAAGGTGGGCCCTAATTCATTATGACTGGTGTCTTTATAAAAAGGGGAGATTTGGACACGGAGACAGACACTCACAAAGGCAAGACAATCTGAAGACACATGGGAAATAGAGCCATCTGATAGGAGTGACGCAGCCATCAGCCGAAGACCACCAAAGACTGTTGGCAAACACCAGAAGCCGAAAGAGGCATGAAAGAACTCTCCCCCTTAGAGCAGTCACAGAGAGAATACTGTCTGCCAACATCTTGAGTTTGGACTTCTAGCCTCTAGAACTGAGACAATAAATTTCTACTGTTTTAAGCCATCTGTTTTCAGGACTTTATTACTGCAGCCCTAGGAAACTAACACAACACCCCAAAAACAATCTGAATTCAAGGACCTACAAACCCCGTACCGCCCAACCTGTGCCTGATCTCTGAATAGCATCTCACACGTATCTGGCCATGGCAATTATCCTTCTTGCTCAACATCCAATCAATTACTGAGGTCTGCTTCCTAAATATTGTGTATCTCTTTAATTTGTCCATTTTTTCCATCTCTACATCGCTACTCTAGTTCAGGCCACCATCATCATGCCCCTAGACTATTGTCCACCAAATGGTCACCATGCCTACAGTCTTTCCCCACTCTAATTCATTCATCTTCAGCAGCCAGACTTTCTAAAATGCTAATCTGGGGGTACCTGGGTGGCTCAGTCAGTTGAGCATCCGACTTCGGCTCAGGTCGTGATCTCATGGTCCGTGAGTTTGAGCCCCACGTCAGGTTCTGTGCGGACAGCTCGGAGCCTGGAGCCTGCTTTGGATTCTGTGTCTCCCTCTCTCTATGCCCCTCCCCCCGCTCATGCTCTGTCTCTCTCACTCTCAAAAATGAATGTTTTTAAAAAAATTTTTTTTAAAGAAATAAACATCAAATAAAATGGAAATGCTAATTTAAAAAAATAATAAAAATAAAAAATAAAATGCTAACCTGATCACACTTTTAGTTTATCAGTATGGAATACACAATGAGCAGCATCCATGATACGTCAGGACAAAGTCCAAGTCTAATGTCTTTAGCCTGGCTGACAAAACTTCATGCAATGGCCTCTAAAAGACTGAAGAGAAAGAACATCACTCACCACACCCACCTCAAATCCACAGAGAAATACTTTCAGTTCCTCAAACACATCAAAGCTTTTCACATCTGCCTAGAATTCTCTTCCCTTTATTTAACCACTCATTCATTCACTCAACAAAGCATAGCTCTAAGAGCTAGATATTCCGTGGAAAATAAAACAACATTCCTGACCTCATGAAATCTACATTCTAAAGAGGGTGGTAAATAGATCATAAACAAAAGTAAATAAGTAAATAAATATACAGGTGGTATTAAGTGCTTCAGAGTAGTACTAAGTGCTTCAGAGTAAAATAAAGCAAGGTAAAGGGAATAAGGGAGACTGGGAGTAGAGAAAGGAGTAAGGTTATGATTTTAGATAATGTGCCCAGAGAAGACCTTTCTGACAAGGTGAGAGAAGAGATCTGAAGAAAGTGAGGAAATAAGGTTTGTGGATACCTAAGGGAAGGAGGTGGGGCAGAGTGTTTAGAGAACATCACTGAGGCCACTGTGACTGCAGTAGGGGAAAGGAAGAGAATGAGGACAGATGAGGTTTTAGGAAAATCAAATGACGTACAGCCTTGAAACTCACTGTAAGATTTCAGAAATTAATTAGTAAAAAAGTGAAATTTTTGAGTGGCCTGATCCAATATTCATTATAAAAGAATCACTTTGGTGCTATGGAGAAATCAAACTTGGTGGGGAGGGAGTATGGTACAAAAAGAAATCAGTTAACAAGATACTAGGAGTTCCAAGTGAGACACAAAGACATAATGGTGGCTTGGAATGGAGTAGAGATGGTAGAAAAGGCTGGACTCTGGTAATTATGATGAATATATGTATATGGATATGCATATGATTACATAAGCTATCTTTTTAGTTTATCAGCTTAATTTTAGAATAGAACAAAGCTATTCTAAATAGCTAAATAGCTATAGTTTCAAATGGGTAAAATGACTTTTACTTCTCTCCTACTCATAAGGAAAAATACATAAGGAAGGGGAAGGGGGAAAGAACACTCTAAATAGGCCAAACAGATTTCCTAAAAGGAAGAAAAGCAATGTCACACTTTTGAATTTAGTACCATGACTCCAAAACAAGGCTTTCACAAAGTAGCTCTGTATTTATGAAAGCACCCCCCTCTTTGTAGCTGGTTTAAAGTTGCTAAATGAATTTTATTCCCTTTTTACAGAAGTATCATCTTTAATGCATGCTACCCACTGATGTAAGTCTGAAGTCTTAGGTGGTGGCTTAATGTGTAAGAAGTAAATGTATTAAAACAATGATTTTGGGTACAGCATCTCTGATTATTTAAACTTCATTATACAAGGTAATCCCATCTTCTGACTAAGGAAACAAGAATTCAGATTTTATACTGTGTTCACATATGAAAATTAATTCATTTTGTTAGAGTACTCCCAATACTATCAATTCAATCGCTCACTAACAAATAACAACATGGCAACAACAACATGGCAACATTAGTCACTGCATGTAGTTTTCCTTGTTAATAAAAATCAAGAATTGTTTATCTTCTCTTTCTCAAATATTAAAGTTCTTATCCAATTATAATCATAATTGTTTTTTGTTTTTTTAAGTAACCTGTACAATGTGTGTGGGGCTCAAACTCACAATCCCGAGATCAAGAGTCGCATGCTCTTCTGACTTAGCCAGGCGCCCCTCCAAAATTATTCTTAAGAGTGAGCTCTCTGATTGATTTGAATCAAAAAATATTTTTTAGTCTTTTTACTGAGATATAATTGACATATAACATTTTATTACTTTCAGGTGTACAACATAATGATGTGATATTTGTATATATTACAAAATGATTACCTCAATAAGTCTAGTTAATATCCATCAACGTACACAGTTACAATTTTTTCTTGTGATAAGAACTTTTAAGATCTACTCTTAGCAACTTTCAAATATACAATACAGTATTATTACCATAGTTATGCTGCTATACCTAAAAAAATCTTTAAATACCACTTAAATCTCTCTACATCTCTAATATTCAGAAACATTTTTATTTAAAAATTGAACATTCAAAAACATAGCCAAAAACAGAAAAGAAGATGTTTACAATATAAGTATATGGTTTTATCATCAATCATCTGAAAATATAGGCATTCCAAGTCCTGAATGTGGAGCCCAATCTTCAACTGCCTTCACCCAGCTCTCCAAATCTCAGCAATAGCTTGAGGCAGTTTCACAACCAAGTTAATTAGACAACTAACTACCAGAGGACCTAGAAGTGAGGAAGAGGAGAGAAAAAAAACTGACCTGCAAGGTAAAAAAAGTATTAAGAAGACGAATCATCTGCTCTCCTAGTCTACATACTAGAAATGGAGTGACATTAGTCTAAGAGATACATGCAACCATTTATTCTTCGAATAAGTTATATCCCCGACCTGTAAAACTAGGCCCTCATAGTAATGCTTGACTTTTGAGAATTATTAACAGAAACAAAAAAAATTATGTAGCTTCAAATTGTTTTCAAATACTCTGTCCGTTAATTTAGTCCTCTTCCATAAAAATTCCAGAATTATCCTCTTCGTTCCAATGAAGACCAGTAGGCTACAGGACTGGTGTCAATATCAGATGTCTACTGTTAGAGCAGGAATAGTCCTTGAGTTTTATTCTAGAGGATTTAAAGTGCAAGGAGGCTGAAAATGCAGAGTTAAAACTCTTACCAAAACCAGAAGTTCAAGGCCCCTTAACTCTGCCTGAAAGCCTCAGGTCTGAGGACAGAGTTTAATCGCAAGGGTAAAGGGAGATTTCCTGGGTCAGAGTGTCAGCATAAGACTGGTCTTTTTGGAACAAGATGACCTGAAGACCACAGATTTTATCTTACCCAATGAAAACCCAACTTATAGTTCTGTTTGGTGGAAATATGTTCAGAGACTACACACAAAGCTCCTACCCAAGATTAACGAAAACTGAACTAAAGGACAGCCTTTATAGATCTGATCTATTCTTATTAAATACAGGACTTTCTCATTTGCCATTTTATCACAGGTTTGTAATAGAATTATCAACCCTCCATTCTCTATCTGCTATATGGAAAAGTATAAAGCATTTAAAAAACTACATTATGTTTCTCTTTCATGTGAAAATGAAAATGAATTACAAAGGTTCAAAACTATATTTAAAAATTCTCAAATCTACACTGAAAAATTACTGAAAGGTATAAAAAGCTTCCTTAAGTTGTTCATCAAGGTATTTATTATAGATGTTTCCTTAAACTAGTAAATATCCTCTATACTGGGAGATAAACTGTCCAAAATAAGGACAAATCAATACAACATCAACTGATAATACAGAACACAAAACAAATGCATGGACTCTAGCACTCTATCTTATCATTTTAAATGGGAAAATCTGGTAAATTCTGTCCACAATCAAATCCAGAAAAAAATAGTTTAATCAGAATAACAAATACTTTCAGGTTTTAAAATAAAACTCACTCTGACATGTACAGTCTACAAAGTATTTTTGCTCTGAATTTTGTGGTGCCATATTATTCTATAACAAATTAGATTTATTCAATCAAATGAAAATGAAAGAATTAAAAAAATAACTCAACCAGGAAGTTTGTTAGAATTACCATGGGATCCAGCAATTCAACTAATACATGTACAGTGCCTGTTCACAGAAGTACTATTCACAACAACCAAGAAACAAAAACAGCCCAAATGCCCATCAACAGATGAACAGATAACATACTGTGGTCTACACAGGCAAGGAAATATTATTCAGCCATAAAAAATAAATGAAGTACTGATAAATGCTAAGATGCGGATGAACCCTGAAAACATCATGCTAAGTGAAGGAAGCCAGAAACCAAAGAATACTTCTTGAATGATTCCATTTATACAAAATAGACAGAATAAGTAAATCCGCAGAGACAAATTTGGGTGGGGAAGAGCTTGGGGATGGGGTAAATTGGGAGTAACTGACTAATGGGTACGGGTTTCCTTCTGGAGTGATCAAAACACTTTGGAACTAGATATAGGCGATTAGCAACACAACACTGTCAGTGTACCAAATGCCACTGAATTATTTAATATGGTTAATTTTATGTTCTGTCACTCTCACTGGAATTTAAAAATTAAATAAATAATGAAGAGTCATATTACTAGTAATAAGACCTCACATACCACTGATGATATACTGAGCATATCAGAGGACATCACCTCTGCAGTATCCTTTCCAATAATGCATACCCTCAATCTGACCATAAGAAAACATCAGACAAACCCAAATGGAGGGATACTCTACAACATAACTGACCAGTAGCCTTCACAAGTCTCAAGGTCATGCGGAGCCACCATACGTTGTGGGGAGATTAACAAGACATGACAACTAAATGCAATAAGGGTTCCAAGACTGGATCCTGGAACAGAAAAAGGAATTAGTGGAAAAATTGGTGAAACCTGCATAAATCAGTTAGTTAACAGTGCTGTACCAATGTTAATTGTTAGCACTGGGAATTATACTATGGTTATATAAGGTGTTAATTAACATAAGGGGAAGGTGGGTGAAGAGTACTAGTTTTGTAATTCCGCTGCAAGCCTAACGTATTTCAAAATAAAAAGTAAAAAGAAGGAAAAAAGAAATGAAGGGATAGAGGGGGGAAAAAGGGGGCCCAGTCAACTTTACTCTATGAATATATATATTAGGAAAATGTTGAAATAAATTAACTGAAGGAGAAGTAGTGGGGTTATTCTAATGCAAAACTTAATTCACAAGGTTTGCATCTGCTTAACACATATGCACTCGTTTTGGAGGGAAGGAGTAGATTCTTAAGTCACAATAATTAAATATTAGAAACCAGGGTAAGTAAAATTAAACTAGTACTGACATTTTCAACAGAAAAATTCAAAATGAAAACACCCAAAGTCAAAGGGAAAAATCAGGACAAAACATTGTCGTAACTCCTACAGGTTACAACTACATTGTAAATTTAATACTGAAATGAGGAAAACATGTTTATTGTAGCAGAATGATTAGAACAACAAGGACTTAAATCAGTTTGATAATTTAATCAGATTTAATTTTACTTTAAATCTGTAACCTTCTCTTTAGAAACATTATAATGCAAAAGATTAAAAAGATTTTGATACATAATTAACTTCAATCAGTTTGTGCCTGGACATAAATAAAACTCGTGGTTGTCATACCATTATGTAGGAGGTACCTTCTTATTAAAAATAATTCCCTTGGAAATCAATACAGTGACCAAAAGGACCAATTTTTTAAATGAAGCCACCAACATAAATTCTGCAAACATTTCCAATTTTATTAGTCATATTTAACATCCCCACAACCAAATACTGTGTATAACTATTTTACTAATACAACACAATCCTCTTCAGTAACTCTAATTGCCAAAAACAAAG
Organism: Felis catus; assembly: GCF_018350175.1. NCBI lineage: Eukaryota > Metazoa > Chordata > Mammalia > Carnivora > Felidae > Felis > Felis catus. The sequence continues at coordinate 134,472,794 of NC_058376.1, forward strand.
AGACGTTTACATAAACAATCAAGATTGTTACATAAACAATCAACACACCCTCATAGCTCTCAGAAGGAACCAGTCCTTCTGACACCTTGATTTTAGACTCCTAGCCTGCAAAAACCTAAGATAATAAATTTCTATTACCTAAGCCACCCAGTTTGTGGTACTTTGTTACCGCAGTCCCAGAAAACAAATACAATTACCATGCAACAAATAAAATAGTGTCCTCCTATATTCCCACAACAGTCTTTCCCTGGAAGAACATTCAAATTAAAGGTAGCCATTTTCTCAGCTCCTGAAGACTAGCATACTTTACTGAACACGTCAGTCACAATCACTCTCTAAAAGGAGCTGCCTTGAATCCTGCCTCCGGGGCATGGCTGCCCAATTCTACACCACACCAACAAAAATGGGCTGGACCTTAGTTGGGTATCAGGCCCAAGCCCATCAGTAAAGTAGGACTTTCACCACCTGGTTTAAAAGGATGGACTGCTTCTCTGTGCCTCTCAAATAATTTGATCTAAAAATCTCGGAAAAAAACACACCTGCCTTTGCTGCTACAGCAGGAAACTAACAATGTAAGCTAAAATAATATAAAAACAGAAAGCCCTGTTGGTACCCAGAGAAAGATGGCATACAGAGTAAAGCTAAAGGTTTGTTTTATTGCATTGCCTTAAAACCAAAACCTACTCCCTATAATCTTAAAATCAAGCCCTGTTCTCTGATTTCCATGAGAGCCCCTACTCCTCTTCCTGCTGCACACATATCTTTTAAACCTGAATTTCAGGCATGCCTTGCAAACACAATGCAAAGAAAAACAGAAATATAAAGACCCAAACCCAGACCCTACTCTCAAGGAGTTCATTCCTTGAGAGTCAAATTTTTTAAAAACATACGAGCATATTTTGTATGCTGAGTGCATTTCATATGCTTTCATGTATTTCTTGACTAGAACTGGATGTTTCATTAACTGTCAATCATACAGCTACATACATATAGAAATACATGGTGAAACAGGGACACAGTTCGGGCAGCTGAGCCCACCGCACTGCTGGGATGAGGTGTGAACTTGTCAGGGGACAACAGGACAACTGGCTCTCAAAAGATGTCTGGAGAGGGCAGTCATTTCACTAAGGATTTAATAGGCTCCGGGTTTGGCCTTCAGCCACACTGGCTAGAAAGTAGAGTCTGATAAAACGTTCAAAAATGGAATTATGACTCAGAGACACAAACACAAAGAATATTTGTGTCACAGGACTATCACTCTTGTAATGGCAGATCTAGCACATTCTCTCCTTGCAGGCAAACTTCTACAGGAAGTCAAATAATCTAAACAAGTTGAGGTCTTTTAGAACAAGAAGAGACAGAAGACCCAAGTATTACGGGCATAATAACACCTAATACACAGTACTTACAGCAGAAACAGTTGTAAGAGTTTTACATGTATCACACCCCTATGAAGTAGCTACTGTTATCACCATTTTACAGCTCAATAAATTGTGGCACAAAGAGGTTGAGAAACTCGCCGAGGATGCTCAGCTAGCAAGCAACGAAGCCATGATTTCAACCCTGCCTGCTGAGGTCTATCTCCTAATCGCTATTCCACCTGCAAAGAAAAGCTGGAGTATCCATCCATCTGCACCCTGCTACATTTACGTCTTTCTAGAGAGGCAGAAAGGTGAGTATCAAGAACCTTCCAGCTAATGCTGGGATGAGTACTACCAGCTTCACCCTTCAGGCCTCTCCTTTTACAGTGACGGCAGACAAATTCAGTCTGTACCCTTAGTGGCCATCGTCTACCTTTAGCTGCATCCATACAGTCAAGCAGGTAGCACCAAGGCTTGCAAGCCCATCGGTCTTCTGCCTCTTCAGAGACTTTGCATCTCTGCTCTATTCTTCTCTGTGAAGATCTGCAAGTTTAACTCTCAAAGCTTATCTTACTTCCCCTATTACCAGATGCTTGAGTAAAGGCTTTCTGCAACTCCAAGTTATTAACAACAAAAAACACAGTCAGCAACTGTCACTACTGAAAGTTCAGCTACTTTGAGCGAAAACATAAATATACTTAGTACACTTCCACAGTTACTCCACTAAAGTTCATTCATGTATTCAGACATTTCATTTCTTACTATGTGTACTACTATGTATACTATCTACATGCTAAAAATATATATCAAAATACCACTTTGTCCTCAAGTAGCTCAAAATCTAGTAGAGGGAAGTTTAAAGGAAATTACAAGTACTCTTAGTAAACGGCTCACTAGCCACGTAATAATCCAGAAGAGGGAAAAATATCGGATAAGACTTCAGGATGAACAGGATAAGATGAAAAGGGTACTAAAATAGAGTAAAAACCACACATCAATGCAAAGAAGTGAAAGAGAGGAGAAAATAGAAGATTTCCAGCCAAGGATAAGGAAACCTGTTCAAAATTATTAGATCACAGAGCGCAAGAAGGTCAGACCATGAGGGAGTTTACAAACTTCTGTCATCTCTAATATTTAAAATGGTTACAGTTCTTCCTACAAGAGAAATCCTCAACCAAGAAAGTATATCAAAATTTTACAGTCTTAAAATGCCCACGCACAATTCAGATTTACCCATCCTTGGGAAGTGAATGTTCCCTGTGCTAAGAACAGCCATTGTAGGACATGGAAATGTAGTATTTTTTTTTAATTTTAATTCTAGCTAGTTAACAGTGTTATATTAGTTTCAGGTGCACACTATAATCAAACAACACTTCTATACATCACCCTGTGCTCATCATGACAAATGGACTCCCTAATTCCCATGACCTATTTCACCCATTCCCCTAACCCAAGGATGGCAACTTTTAACAAAAGGTAGCATCAAGAAAGACTATTTTGAAATTTGGGGCACCTGGCTGACTCAGTTGGAAGAGCGTGCAACTCTTGATCTCAAAGTTGTGAGTTCAAGCCCCATGTTGGTATAGACATTGCTTAAATAAATAATTTTTTTTAATTATATACGATGCATCCCTACTTTGGAATACTGTGAGGCTCTTAAAAATGAGAGGATCTATGTGCTCACATGGAAAGGTGGTAGGATATCCTATTAAATTGAAGAAAGAAAGCAAAGTGAAGAATAATATAGATTATATGAATATTCTGGCACAGAGATTAGGGAGTCTAGATAAGAGATAAACAGGGTCCAAACTGGAAAATGGAGAATTGATTTCAGAGATAAACATCAGGGAAAGTCAACAAGACCTATGAGCCACAGGGATAAAAGTGAGGAAGACATGTAGAATGCTTGACTGTTTTTTAACAGTCTTACCCCTTAAAGAGGTAAACGGGTTCCTTATTTATTCTATTAGTTGCTTATCAAATTGTTTAGTTATAGTTAAAAATATCTAGGGCTCATTTATCACAAAATCCAAATTAATGGCACTTGCAGTAATACATTTTGAAGGAGCAAAAGAAATTTAAGAACAGTGGACAAACTGGCAGAAAAACACAGCTTTTCACCCTTTAGGAAAATCTGCACACAAACAGTACCATCTAGGGAAAGACAACCTAAATCTGACGTTGGCGTTTGCTCTAACACTCCTTTCGGACTTGTTCTCTTACATACCAGTAATTTCCTAACAAATCCAGAATAAGATCTTTCTGTCATGAATTTATAACTCTTCATATCCAATACCCATCCTCAATTGTTAAAACTGAACATTTCACTGTATGTAACTTACACTACAGTTTAATAAAAATAAAACTTAGCTACATATGGCAAGGCAAGCTGCTGAGGACCATCAGTCCAAAGAACGATGTTCTCTTCTTTTGGAGGAAGGAACAAAGAGTAGTGATAATACAGTGAGAAAATGTCACTAACATTTATTTAATGATGCAATCTCCTTGCAGTACACCTAGACCAAGTAATATTTATTACCCTCAATATGAAAAGTATTTGTCCACCTCTACCTAACAAGAAAAGCCAAAGGGACTAAAAACGACTGAATCAGTATTTCTTCCCACAATAATTTTTAGTTTCCGTGCTTCTGTAAATAGGAGAGTAATTAATTAACGATTATATGGACAGGTGGTCTAAACTGGGCCAATAAAATTGAAAGAAAAAACTTTCAGGCTGCAATGACCAAAAAACCAAAACAAAAAACCAAAACAAAAAATTCTTGCTTTCTCTCTCTGCTGGAACAGAAGGATGTTTGTTGCTCCATCTTGCCATTCAGCAACAGCCATCCTGTGATCATGAAGGAAACCAGTCTGAAGACAAAGCAAGAGAGACAGATTAACCAAGCCAGCACCGTTTTCATCTAGTGTTTGAAGACCAAGCCCTAGAGTCTTCTCTATCTCTAACGTCCATTATGGAAGAAAATAAACTTCATTCTGGTATAAGGCAGATTATTTAGGGGGGTCTGTTATTCAAAGGTGAAATCACCACAATTTTAAGTATTTTTAAATAGTTTCTCAAAAATAAAGACCTATGTGAAAGCTATTTGAAACTAGGAAACAACTCTTCACATTTTATAAACAAATTACAGTTTTAGAAGTATAATATAAGCTTTCTGAAATCCATTAAGAGTTTAATCACAAAATATAAATGACCAGTTAATAGGCAAATAAGTAATGGGTATAAACTAGTTTTACTTGATTGCATAAAACTGTTTACAATACATTTCTCAATAAAGAAAAATTGAATTATAACCCAAGGGTGGCTTAATTTGTACAAATTTTGAATAATGTCAGATATATTTCCAAAACAGATGCTTAGAGACTCTACAAGGACACTTGGCTCAATCAGAAGCCAGATTAAAGTTCCATCTGGAGCCTAATGGCTCCATGGTTCCATTACAATTACCCAAGTCACCAAAGTGAGCCTTAATGGTTGTACATCACAGAATCTCTCTTGTAGGTATATATCTTGCCCCCAAAACTAGAAAATCGGGTCATAAAATAATTCCGTGTGCATATACACACACACACACACACAAAGGTTCCATAGGTATCCAAATGCTGCTATATTTTTTCAGTGACACTTAACTTTGCAATATAATTTTTCATTGGTTATTCATCAGCATCTTTCATTTTTAGACACAGTTGCTGAGATATTGTGTCATGGAAAGGACAAAGTTCACCTTCCCTTTAATCAGCCTCCAGAGTAACTCAGATACCTAGCATAATCTCTTTAGTGTTTCCCTTTCTCAGATGCTATCATAGGATTATCATACCAGAAAAACTGAGTGAGGCCACTTGGTATCCTAATTTCTATGTCTGAAAGTTGTCATGAAGCCATAGAATTCTAGATTAGGAAGGTACTAGAAAGTACCTCAAAATCACCATCTAGACCAATGCCACTCAAAGTATGGTCTGTGATCCACTGCCTGAACAAGCTCTGTTTAAAACATTTTATAGCAATCTGACAGAGTAATGAGCTTGCGTTTTACCATCTTTGGGTTTTCTCCCCCACTCTGGTCTAGGCTAGAGGTCCAAATTAGTAGGCTGAGTTCCACCTGAAAATGTGTTTGTGGACCTAGCAAGTTTTATTTTAATTTGAATGCCTTTAGATAGGACCCGGGTCCTCTGATTTGTTAAACTGGCAAGTTACTTGTATCTGTTAGCTGGTCAGCCCTAGAAGGCATTTGAGTGTCCAATTCACCAGATCAGTGTTTCACAAACTGTGAGAAATACCCCTTTGTGTGTAATTAAAGCAATTTAGGAAGTTGCAGGCAGCAATTTTGTTTCTTTTTTTTAATAGTCTGGCATTGTATGACATGATATGGCATGACATACAAAAAGGAGAATGCATGTAGTATGTGTGTATACACACACACACACACACACAAATATTTATCTGTAGAGGAGTAGATATATGTTAGTCCTAGGTTAGGATTTAAGTTTTATTTTTTTACTGTGGTTCATGGGCAAAATAATTCAATGACAGCACTGTACCAGACCAATATCTTCATCTTACAGATACAGAAGCTGAGACTCAAGGTCACAGTCAGTTAGCAGCAGTTCAGTTCTCTTTTCTTATATTCTTTATTATGAGTTTATATGCCCATCAAGGTCTGCAAAACCAGTAAACAGAAAATACAGAATATATGCTCCAAAACTAACATTTAAAAATCCTAAATTGATTAAAAATGTATAAAGGAAAATTTAGAATACTAAAAATGAAAATGTATAAGACAAGACATATATTTAATTATAAATTTTAAATGGCCCAAGAATAAAAAATAAAAATTAAAGAAAACAAAGCAATGCCTCCACTCAGTCATTTAAAAAAATACAGAATGAAATACAGAAAAAAATACCACCAACATGTCAGAAAAGGGTCAATCGTCTTAATATACAATTTACTACTTAAATAAATATGAGTAAAACACCTGAACAGCTAGGTGATATTAAGGAGAAAATTATAAAATAAATACACATGGTCGATAACATTTAAAATACACATTAAGATACACTTTTCTCCTATAATATTAGCAAAAAATGTTTTCTTTTTAAGTAATAATACCTATTGTTGATATGAAAAAAAAAAGGATTCTCAAAAATCACTGGTGAGAGGGGTGCCTGGATGGCTCAATCGGTTAAGCATCCAACTCTTGATCCTGGCTCAGGTCATGATCTCACGGTCATGAGACTGAGGTCCATGTCCTGCTCGCATGGAGCATGAAGCCTGCTTGGGATTCTCTCTCCCCCTCTGTCTGCCCCTCTCTCATTCACACTCAAAATATGTAAATAAACAAAAAAAAATATCATTGATGGGAGTAAAACACATGAATTTTGGCAGTAAGTATCAGAAGCCTTAAAAATGTAATTACCCTTTTATTCAGTAATTTCACTTCTGGAATTTATCCTCTGGAAGTGATGAGGGATATATACATATATATGAACATTATCAAAAGTATGTTGAATGCAGTATCATATACAACAGTGAAAAATGCTAATGACCCAAAGAGTCATCAATGGGAACCAGTTAAATTATGGTACATCCATACAATAGAATATTATGCAACTATTAAAAGAGATGATATAGATATAAAAGAGATGATGTATATTTCCTCTCCATAATAAAACAGCAATGGCTATGTAAGATCCCATTTTTATAGAAAAAATGTTTAAACACATTTAATCCCTCTTTACTAATAAATAATAACCCAATATTTTTAGAATAAACTGACAAGTTACATTTTCACATAGACTTTTCTAACATGACCATTTTCTTTGAATAAAAAATAACCGAAATTGTCACCAAAGAAAGAAAAGAAAAAAGAAAGAAGGAATAGAGGACGGAGGGAGGGAGGGATGAAGAGAGGGATGGAAGGAAGGAAGGAAAGAGGTAGGCAGACAGGCAGGCAACCAGAACTAAATGTAGGAAAATCCCACTATACAGTTAAGCTGTCTACAGCAACTGGTCTTCTGAAATGACTCCAAACCTAGCAGTTTAGTAAAGAAAGAAAAGGTTTTGGGTAAGGAAAATTATCCCCTGAGCATCCAACAGTAGCATACAAAGTAGGCATTAGTCACAGACCTCATCTTTGTGCATGAAGGCATGATTAATACGAAGGCCTGTCTTTTTATCCAGGAACCGACCAGAAAAAGCCAAGAGTTATCAGGCCCCCATGTGAGGTAGTCAGAGCACTAACAGCAGTCAGTGGAGCTCAACTGCAAGCGTCAACAGAAAACACTGGCTGCAGATCCCGAACCGCAGAGGAACCTGTGATGCATGCAGGCAAGGCAGATAAACTGCTCTTGGGAGGGCAAGTACTGAGGCACAGGGTCTTAATTCTACTCCTAAAAGGCCCATTATGCTACCTTGAAGATATGCAGATCAGTCTTCAGCAGTCTGGCATACCAACCACAGAAAGTAATCATCTACTAAGTATTTCAGCCCCATGTCCCAGATAGCTCTTTCTACACATGTATAGGATCAGGATCAGGAAAAAACAAATTGAAGATCTCAAATACTTTAAAGGTTAGAATGGAAAACCTCAGCTACTCTTAACATTCACATATGCAAAATCATTTTCCAAGTATACTGATTTTCTTTATTATACAGACATGTATAAAATATAGGCAGTCCCTAATGGTGCAACAAACCAAAGACACTTCCCTGAACCCTAGACAAATGTTTTTCTTTCACTGAGATACACTAACCAAAATGTCAAAGAATGAAGTATCTTCTTCATAAAAGAATAAACTCTAAGAAAGGGTTCATACAGATGTCTGAACTAGTGCAGTCATACAGCTTTCTCCCTAACGCCATCCATAATCAATACAATAGGGCAGGGTTGCAGGGGGAGTCAAACTTGAATCCTGGCATCCTTACTTTTTAAAAGGCAGGGGCATGCCATGGATGCCATGATACATACAGTCTTAGGTCAGGGTAAGAGTTCTAGCAGATAATCTACAGGTTTATGAGTAATGGACTCAAGGACAATCCTTCTATGGGAAGGGTTCCATTGCACATTTAAGAATGATGAAAGTCTCAAAGACAAATTCTTGATTACTTCAAAATTTTTCCAGGTAATAGCCCTCGCAACATCCCTCAAAAAAAGAAACTTCTATTACTTTTTTCTCACTTTACATGTGGCTATGCCTAAGCATCCATACACTGGACTAACAATTTAAATACAAGTCAATATGACATATTTGATAAATAGAAAATCTAACCACTATTTAAAACATTGCTTGTGTGAAAAGATCAAATTCTAAATATTGACCAATCAACTCACCACAAACTTAAAGTATAATCCACAATTCTTAATTCACAAGTGTTATTATTCTTCAAAATATTTCATTGAACAAATATTCAGTAATCAACAGTAATATAAAACAAAAAACACTGGACAGTATACCCTGATCTACAACTTATTACTCATGTGACACTAAGAAAATCATCCAAAATAAAATATGGAAATGCTTTTTAAAGATCCCACAAATATATAAACGTATGTATATACACTATTTTTACAAACAGACTGAACACCAAACACCCATTTTTAACAAAGTGATGCTATTCAGTTGCACAGATAAAGTCAAATTTTACAAGAGAATTATTGATGCTGATAGTATTTTTCTTGCATCTTTTCAACTATGAGAAAGACTGTGAGAGAAGAGAGTGAGACAGATTTTGCATTTTAGCTTTCTTCCCCTCATCCAAGATATGATTTATAGTGAGATACCACTCCAAACAAAGCAAACACATTGAAAAACAAAAAAAGGCAATGGCAAGGCTAAAACAGCCAAACATTACCAATGTACCAGTTAGGGTTCTTTATTATAAACAACATACACATTCTGCTTAATCTAAGTCAAAAAGGAATCTATTGGCTGAGTATTGGGTAGTTCAAAAAAATTGAGACTAGGCTGGAGAATGAGGAACCAAAGTCCTGCCTCCACAGCCTAGAATGAACCCTGCAACATGTTACCGCATCCAGCATTACAGGACAGAAAGGAGCATCTCATCAGCAGCTCTTAGCTCTCATGCCCATGATCTCTCTGGTGCCAAGGTGTGGTACAGTTCTCAAACTACAGAAGGACCTCATCATGCCAGCTTTTAGGCTTCTTTCTTTGAGAGATGTGAGGAGCAGCCTCCTACCTAAACTAGAAGGGGGATTAGGTAAAGCCCTAGGCAGCTGAAACCATATGCATTCTCTACTAAGGTCAAGCTTTGATAGTGGACAGACCTGAATGAAGTGCCTTTACTCTCAGTATCTTGCTCGAATCTATAAAAGCTCACAAATTCAAAGTTCAGAAAAATTAGTTCAAATCTCTTTAACATTATTAGACTTGCTTGTTACAATTTCTTGTCTATTTCCAAGGCAAAATTTACTTTCTCTAAAGTGGTTCTAGCAACCAATACTAGACTGGGTAATTTAGATGGGGTCTAGCAAGTTTCTTAATACACTATAAGTATTGCCTCTTGCTTTATATTCTATCCGTCTGCTAATTTGGTTTCTTGCTTGCCTTTTTTGCTGCAGCTGTGCACCGGGTTAACTGTTTCAATGGTTTTCCTACAATAAACCACAAATTTTTTCCTGATCAGTGTGCTGTATGATTGGTTCTTTGTTCCTACGATAATTATTTTACATTTGTCTACACTGAACTGCATTTGCCATCTGCTGGCCCAATCACCTAAACAATCCAAATCTTTTTGAATCTGATTGCATTGTTCCTCATTATTTCCTCTAGCTCCAATTTTAGGATCATCTGCAAACTCTGAGATCTTTTCTTTAAAGCTTGGACACATTTTATTTTAATATAGAGGTTTTTGTTTTTTTTAAGTGACCCTTTAGACACTCCAGCTGAAATCTTCCAACTTGAAAAGTTTCCACAAAGCTTATCCAAGGATACCTTCCAATAATATAGTCAAAGCGCTGCTAGAAACAAAGCTAACTAGAACCCACTTTTTTTAATCTTCCTTTACATTACCATAATACTTTAACAAGTATTATGTCTTCTAAGTTCTTCTCTTTGAAGCATAAATGTTTTTAAAGAATACAAACATCCTGTTTTCTAATATACACATTGATGGTAAGTGTTTTCGGTTATAAATTTCCTAAAGGACACATGGTGAAGTTTCATCACCTTCTTACATATAAGGCATTTAATTTACTCATTCAAAACTTATTTGAGCAGACATTAGTGATAAGCATTAGGTACAATACAGTCTTATGACTCTGATCCAATTATTTATGTCCTAAAACTTCAGTTTCCTACTGATAAGAAGAGAATTTCTAAAGGCCTAATCACCTCTAGGACTGTGACTTACCTTCTATCTAAAGAATACCATAACAGATCTACCATATCTAAATTTTTTATTTTAAACTTCTCATGCTCCACTTTAATTACAAACCTTCCAATAAGTCAGTTTTTCTTTTGCAGGTTTTTAATACTGTAATATTTTAAATAGATACTTATTTAGCAAAATTCCCTCTTCAAATTAGATTTGGCAAATCTGAACATGGTAAATCTTCATTAATTAATTATGATGTAGAAGACCAGGTAGATCTTAGGATCTAGGAAGGATTATTAGCTCCATAAACTTCACTGATTTCTTAGTATAATCACATTCCCACAAAAGCCCTACTTGTACAACCCATTAAAATTATAAAAATTCCATTGAGATATATATATATATATATATATATATATATATATATATATATATGCTGCCATTTTGCTATTTCAATTGGTAAATGCAATTAAAGATCTATTTTCAGGGCACCTGGGTGGCTCAGTCAGTTGAGTGTCCAACTTCAGCTCAGGTCATGATTTCACAGTTCATGAGCTTGAGCCCTATAATGGGCTCACTGCGGTCAGCTAGAACCTGCTTAGAATCCTCTGTCCCCCTCTCTCTCTGCCCCTCTGCTTGCACTCTCTCTCCCTATCCCTCTCTCAAAAATCAATAAAAAATTTTTTTAGACATTTAAAAGACCGATTTTCATTTACTCATTCAACAGTCAGGAACTGTTATAAGAATATAAAGAAAATATAAGAGAGTGCTTACCCTCCAGATGGCTGGGGTAAAATATAAATAGCTACAAGGTATCATAATAGAAGTATAGTCACATGGAAGTCAGGAAGGAGAATTTACTTCCAGGTACTGGATGACAAGTTTTGTGAAGGATATGCATTTGAACTCTGTCAAATATTACAAAGTCCTTTAAAAAACCAATCGACTAGGGCACCTGGATGGCTCAGTCAGTTACCCGTCTGACTCTTAATCTCAGCTCAGGTCATGACCTCACAGTTTGTGAGTTCGAGCCCTGCATCAGGCTCTCCCTGACAGCATAGAACCTGCTTGAGATTCTCTCTCTCCCTCTCTCTCTGCCCCTCCCCTGTTCTCTCTCTTTCATAAATAAATAAACTTTAAAATATATATATATGTAAAATATATATATAAATAAAAATAAAAACAAATCACTAAACTATGACTAATATCACAGAAAAGATAAATATAAAATGCTAACCAGACAAAGTGAAAAAGGAAAAAAAAAAAACCTCCAAGAAAGGGGTTTGCTAGTCATTTCTCGGTAGTGGGATTATGTGTGGTTTTTATTTTTTCAATTTTTCTGTAATGAGTATATACTGTTCTTAAAATAAAAAAGACACAGTAAAATATTTTTCTATTAAATTTTTAAAGCCATAATTTGACCAATAGGTGAATACTATTAAATAAAATGCTTTAAGTCCAAAAACTCTAATTGAGAAAAATTACGTAACAAGTATTTTATTTATATATTAAGTAATACATAAAGAATCTGAAGGACAAACTAAAGAATTCATAATTGATTACACTCTTTTTGAAAGAGCTAGTGATTCTGGATGGAATGTCTTTCCTTATAACACAGGCTTTAAAAATTCATAAAGAAAAATTATTTTGAAATAATAAATTTGAAATAGTAAATATTAACCTGGTTTGCAAAGAACTCTCTATCCTAACAACTAAATTTAGTCTCGATTTTTTTCAATCACTGATGAAATGACACTGAAGTTGTCTCCAAGGATACATTATTTGTATTTTAAGTAACATAAAAGCATAACAACCAACCACTGATTTTTATTTCAGCTTCCCATTCACCAAAAAAGTGCTACTGGGGTAATACTCCATATAAATAAAGGCCTCTGACTAATTGTGTGAAATTCCATTCCACAAAGTTTCACAAAGTAAAAGTTACAACATTCCACATGTTGTATTATCCTACCTATAAATGTGATAAAGGCATTTCAATGAAAAACTCCATGTATCTTAAACCTCCACATGGTTCATACCATAGGAAAATAAACGAATATAAGTAGGGAAAGGAGGGAATAATAGGATTTGTTACCAAAGGCACAACATTGAGAGAGTTTCAATTAACATTTACATTTTTTAATACCTGCTTAGATTTTTAAGATTCTAATTTGACTTTTTTATTCTTTGATTTTATGTTCTATGCCAGAGCGTATTTAAATTAGTAGTATCCCACGATAATTAGAAATCCAAGTTCAACTAAAACTCATCTGAGGTATATCATAAACTAAAAAAAATTACTAAAATAATGAATAATTATTGTTAATCTCCCCAAAGTATGTAATTCCACTGATATTATCCTATTAATACTCTTTCATAGACTCTTACTAGCTTTCAATTGGATAAAGTTAGAAGGGAAACTTACGTTTAAAACAAATTCTACCGAAGGCAATATGCAAAAGTCACAAAGTGGCATTCACATTCAGTAGGCAAACAACTTATCCCGAATAAACTGCCAAGACTTAAAAATCTGAACATTTCACATAAAAAGATTTAGATTTGTAACTTCTCTCAAAAACAAAACAAAACAAAACCCCCCACTACATCTAGGGACACTGAGCCTATTTCTGGAAAAGCTCTGCAGTAGCCTGGGTTCCTATTAGCCACTTTCCACTGCTTACCAAACAAGAGACTATCAAGACTAGGGTTTGTAATTCCTAAATAGAGTGCAGAGGCAGTCAGATCTTGATTCAAATCCCAGCTCCTTAACCTCTAAACTGCTGATTAACCTAAGACAGTGGTTTAATCTCTTTAAACTTCAATTTCTTCGTCATAAGAATATAATAATGATTAATTATGTAGAGAATAAAAGTGAAAGAATGTATATAATAGGAAATTCAAATGCCATTTTGATTGAAATTCTAAACCTAATTAACTAAGATTTATCATAAACACTTCCCTCTTTGTACAGACTTCAAAGGAAAAATGAGATCACTATGGCCTTATCACTCCATAAGGGTCCTCTGTAAACTAAGAATAAGAACAGTAAGTAAAAGCCTTACTGAAATGAGCTAATATATATAAAATGCTTACAGTAGTACATGGTAACTGTAAGCTCTAAAAAAAGAATCAGTTATAACTAATAGTAGTAGTTGTTCCCAGACACCAGGAATACACGAACTTAATAAATGTTTATGAGGAGAAATAAGTTAGTAAAAGTGTGACTGAATGAATACAAGACACTTATCAAGATTATTTCTTTATATATAGTCTTAAGAATCCTCTCAAATACCCCATATTTTTACATTAAAGCTAAAAATCTCAATGAAAACAAAGTTATTCTGTATTAAACAAAAATTTTTGTGCTCTGGGACCAAAATAATAAAATAATTAAACTCTGATGGAAACAAAAGAGCTGACCAGAATTTCAAGCATGCACATTAGGTAACATTCACAATTTATTTCCACGGAGTTTTAGAGAGCTCTATCTCATCACTGCTACCACCAGACCAGTCTTAGCTAAACTTTCTTTCAAGTTGTTTTTATGCCTCCAAGGATCTCAGCAGCTGAGTTCAGGACCAACGCAAAGAGGGACCTCACTACCTTTTTGAGCTACTGATTTCAAAGCCTCAGCCATTAGTAACAAAGAATGATGAAGAAAGGTCTGGTCAAACAGCAGCAGTGGTTTTCTATTACATGGTGTGGTATCAAAAAGATGATTTGATCTTCAGCATACTAATCATCTCAGTAGAAGTAGTTTTTAATTAGTCTGGGAATAACAAAGAAGCTCAATCCTTCAAGTATTTAATTTAACAAAAGATAAAGAGAGTCTCCCCTGGCTAAAGTGGTATGTACATTCCAGAGTCCCTGCCACGTCACAGGAATCCTTTCAGCAATCAAAACGATGAAAAAAGGCAACAAAATTGACTTAAAAAGAGCAATTTCCTTTCCGACCTAAATAAACTTTACACAAACTTGCCTCTGATAATCGACTAAACAAGCTGCACCACCAGCATCAAGGGAGGGTGTGCGGATATCTAGCAGGTGCTGCAGTTTATCACAAAACCGTCTAAAATAATTGGAAGTGACAACCAGCACTACCACAAATGATTTATTAGTCTTTCACTCAGCTTTTCAGCTTCCTCGGGGCCAGAATAAATAATTTACCAACTCTGTATCTTCCCATCATTAATTCTTCCCTATGCATCCAAACTACATTTAACTCTGCTAGATTCAACGGAATAAAACACACAATAGGAATATTCTTCCAAATATAGAATTATCTGACCATATGCAAAGGCAAATTTGTCGATTGAGATGTACAATCCAGATGTAGGAGAATTTAAGAGCTCAAAGTCAGCGACTGCAGTTGAGTTTGAGAAAATAAAATCAAGGGAAGAGGAAATGTAAGTAGAGCCCACTGAAGAGCTCTCTCATAGATTAGGAAAGGTTCCAGTAACTCTGGGCACAGTAACCTAAGTACCCTGCATCAGAGAGACTGGAAACCTCAAGCGTCACCATCTCCCAACAGGCAATTCATGGACTAATTGACGGTCGCCCCTAAAACTCCCCCATAAGTTATGTAAAAAATAAAGTCTTCACTCAAAAAAAAGGTAGAAACTTTAAAACAACAACAACACGTTAAGAATCATTTTCATGCAAAACAGACTTAATACAGGGCAAAACTGAGGTATCTTCTTTAAAATTTTGTTACTATTTTAAATGGGTTTATGAGACAATTACATTCTCCTAGGAATTTAAAAAAGAAAACGCACGTAAAAACCAAAGAAATAAATACTCCAAAAATATTCCGACACTGACATTAAAAGGTATGTCTATTAATTATGTAGAAAAAACACAGACAGAAAAAAAAAATCACATCCTAAATCCATTTTTGATGTAAGCTAGTCTTGTCTCATTAAATCAGCATCTATGATTAAAACAGAGATCATTTTTGGTACATAATGTATTGCATTGTTAGAGCGGCATCTGTTTATTACACAGCATAAACATTTTTCAGCTTTTTGAAACTACTGATATGTAAGAAATGATACAGATCTAATAACATATTCCATCTTTTTTATTTCAAGATGAAATACTTTCAGTGAAAGGGTTAATAATAGTAATATTCTAATATTTGGCATGGTATGAGGCAGCTTCAAGCTGCTGGGCACAAAGTCAAAGAATTTCATAAACTGACAGCTTTCTCTTCAACGGTTAGAGTGCATCATAATCCAAATCTTAAGTGTTTAATATATGTTTAAGTATACTTTTAAATGTATGACTTCTACCAAAATATAAAATGCATTAAAATAAGCCTGACTTGTGAAAATTATAATATAAATTTGAACCCAAAGAATGTAATTTAGATTATAAAATTTTCAAATAATCTTTAAAAAAATTCCAAAATGTTCACAAATAAGAGTGTATCATTTTCAATATTTCACAGTTAGTAAATGAAACAGTTACATAACTAACTGGGCTCAAAATCACATTGTTCATATTAAGCAAAATCATGTCTTATTTATGCACGGACCCCAGTGCACCTGTTGCTATGGAAAAATAACCCCCCAAATAGCATAGGTCCCAGCCTCCCACAGGTTAAAATCAAACAAAAATGTAAAAACTGGAAAACATAACAAAAGGCATCTTTTTCAAACAAATACCAAAAAAGATACAGATTTTATGTTCTTATATACAGAGTGGGGAAAGGATAGAAGAATGGTTTTTGCTTTTTGTTTTTGTTTTTTTTTAAAGAACAGCATAACAAGATTTTATGCAGGCTTCTTTGCAATTGGCTTTTAACAGCAGAGGAACTTCAGCAAGAAAGGAGGACAGCACGAAACTGCCTGAGAATGCTGCTGAGTACCAGAACCTGGATACAGTGCTGTAAGAGTTGATGGCAGCCCGTCCCGTGTACCGAACACCCTGAGCACTGCAGAGCCACACAAGTATCTGTGGAAAAGTCTGTGCAAAGTGTCCTGACCCTTAAATGTCCATCAAAAAGCAAACAGATACAGCAACTGTGGTACTGATGTTGTCCTATCGCGGAATATTAGGTAGATAACAGTTAAAATTAGTAACTAAATGTAAAATTAGAAGCAACAGCTCAGAAACATTGTTGGGTAAAAAGGATTTAAAAAAAAAAACAAACTACATAAATTCTAATAGAATATTTCAGTTTGTAAGAACTCTCATGTTGAACACATAAATGTACTACTAGTCTAAAAACATGGACAGAAAGGATATAAACCAATTTCAAGATGTAGTAATCTTTGTAAAAGGAAGGATTTTAAAAGGCTTTTACAATATATATACAGCAAATGTTAACATACTAATTCTGCATGTTAAATACAAGGTTGCCTGTTCTACTTACCCTCTAGACATCTGTAAACATTTGGAATATTTCTTAAATATTTTAAACCTAAACCATGATGTAAATAACTTTTTTTCTGAAAAAAAAATTAGGAAGATTTTACAATACCCTTCCCTGAAAAACGAGGGTCTATCTTCTTTAAAAAATATTAATAATAATCAGTTTGGCTACTCTCCATATTCTAAAATTTTTAAATTTCAATTGAAGAAACTAAAAATTCTACCCTCTTTTCTTTTTTTTTTTAGTTTTTTAAAATATTTTATTTATTTTTGAGAGACAGAGACAGAGAGTGAGCAGGGGAGGGGCAGAAAGAGAGGGAGACACAGAATCCGAAGCAGCTCCAGGATCTGAGCTGTCAGCACAGAGCCTGACGTTGGGCTGGAACCCACAGCTGGGAGGTCATGACCTGAGCCGAAAGCGGATGCTTAACCTACTGAGCCACGCATGCGCCCCACTACCCTCTTTTCACAAATGATTTGACTTAGTAACATTTTCATATCAAGTTCTCAAGAGACTCCATGCTTTCATCTCAAAATTGAACTGAGGGATTCCGCCATGTAGACTTCCTAAGTGAAGCTAAAAACAATCTTAGCAGGGACTTTTAAATAACTGCTTCTATCATTCATTGTTAGAACAAACAGGTTTGACTGAGAACCTCACTCCCATTCCTTGGCTCTAACTTCCTTGGGGAAACCCATCACTTCATTAGTGAATATGTTCTTTCTCATTTTCTTTGTTTGTGTGAAGTATTAAACTTCTACTTGTTTAAAAAAAAAAAAACAGAAAGAAAGAAAAAGAAAATTCCTAGTAAGACTTATCTAATGAAACCTTACTCTAAAAAAGTCAGTACCTGGGGCCCCTGGGTGGCTCAGTCAGTTAAGTGTCCGACTCTTGATTTCAGCTCAGGTCATGACGTCTCATTTCATGGGTTTGAGCCCCACATTGGGCAGGTTTAGCACTGACAGTGCAGAGCCTGCTTGGGTTCTCGCTCTCCTCTCTCTCTGCCCCTCCCCTGCTCGTGCTCACTCGCTGTCTCTCTCAAAATAAATAAATACACTTAAAATAAAATAAAGAAGTACCACAATGACAAGCTTTTTATCTTGTCTTAAAATTTTCTGCAGTCAAATTTCTTTTAAGTTCAGCCTCATTTCTTTACAGGCCTTTGGAAACTTGACAGGTCATCTATATCTAAATAGAAACAAGATGCCACTCATTTACAATCACATTTGTACACTAAAACAAAAGTTTAATATACTTTTTTGTCACCATGAAAAAAATATCAGAGATAGTGTTAATTTTCACAAAAACTGATAAATATTCTCTTAAAGGAGAAACCATCTTATTTAAAGAATTACTGGCTTGTTATCTTACACAAGAAATCACATTCAACTTACACTGATGTTTTCTATCTGAAGTATGTCATACAATATTGTAATTTATCTCATAAATCTACTAGAGTGTGATCAAATCCTATCAACTCTGATTGGCATAAATTTGAAACAATGAAGTAGTCACATCTGTTAGGCAGTTCTAGCTTGCTAGACAACATTGTAAAAGTTTATACAATAACATAATTACATTTTCTCCATAAACCTTTCTGCACTTGATTTGAGTTTTTCATAATATTTTTGTGTGTGTACTGGGTTCTGTTGTCATCTACCATATGAAATGGGATACAAAATAAAAGACAAGGAGAGGAGATGGAGTTGTTGGGGATGGATGGTAGAGACAGTGCACATGTGAAACTGGCCCAGCTAAAAAAATATTTTCAGCAAATTGCAAATGAATTACAAGATAGAAAAAAAACAGTGAATTTGGGTGAAAAAATACATCTAGCTTTATCCTGAAATGACTGTTGAAACATATGAATGCTGAGTTTAAATAAAAATACATGGACAAAAAACAAAGAAGTCAAACCATGCTTTATGAAGCACATTAACACACAGCAAAAAAAAAAAAAAAAAAAAAAATCACCTTTTCTGGTATAATCCTAATTTCTGAAATGTGAATGATTTTATACAAACATTATAATAGTACATGAATATTATAATAGTATAAAACATATCACATACATAATAACAGTACATATATGAATTAATAGGTGAAAAATGTAATATCCCAAGAGTAATTCTATGTAATTCTAAGAACATTTCTAATTAGTAAACAAACTCAAGGAGAACAATGACTAAGCCCTGAAGATACTGGGTCTATGGGCTAAAATGAGAGAGAAATATTAAAAATAAAATTCAGAACACATTAAGTAACTTCATCAAGTTATTAATCCTTACTGCTTTTATATATACCATGTAAGATATAACTTAAGAATATGTCAACATTCAGGGGCGCCTGGGTGGCTCACTCAGTTAAGCATCTGACTTCAGCTCAGGTCATGATCTCATGGTTCCTGAGTTCGAGCCCCACGTAGGGCTCTGTGCTGACAGCTCAGAGCCTGGAGCCTGCTTCAGATTCTGGGTCTCCCTCTCTCTCTGCCCACCCCCCTATTCACTGTCTGTCTTTCTCTCAAAAATAAACATTTTTTTAAAAATTAAAAAAAAAGAATATGTCAACATTCTACTAAAGATAGCTAAATTTGCTATAAATCCCATCTGTGCATTCTTTGGTAATTAACCATATACAATTTTGAGACATTTCTCATCCTACTGAACTTTGTACCTGCCACTTCTTATGTGTATTCATCTTAATAAAGTGCACCTTCTCAAAGCGAATACCTCTTGAACCTGCCTTCACACCAAGCAAGGACATCTATGTACTCAATACATATTTCCTGATTGATTTATTTTAACTTATATGGAAACAGGAGTCATGAGTCAAATAGTTTAAAACTTTATTTCCTACCATTAAAGTTAAATTGATAAAACAAAACAAAATTATGAACAAAGGAAAATTTCCCACAAAGAGACAACAGGTCATTCTGATGGTAAAACTTAAATTCAAGAGAGTGACGAAGATCCTTTAACAAAATCTTGTGCTAATGCAGATGTTTTCCTTTTGTCTGTGGATACAGAAAGTTTTCACAAAACTAGTAAATATATTTTGTTTTCTTAGAATTTTCAATTTTATTATGTGGAATTATTAGAATTCTATGTTAACCAAAAAGACAAGAGTTTTTCTCCATTCTTGCCTCTTTCCTATGATTTCGTTGTACTCTCCTTAATATATAACTCTTCGCTAGTTGCTTTTTTTAATATCTTATAGCTTAATTCCTAATTAAATTCATTAAGAAAGATGCTCTCTTACACTGAAATTTTCATGACTACTTGGTACGTTAGCTTCAATATAAAGACATTACTTTGAGGACACAAACAGTATTAATATTTTACTAGAAGTAAATATCTACCAAGTTTTATTTTTTATTCAAACATTAATTAAATAGGACTAAAAGAAGAAATAACTATAATTCTTCTGACAAAACTGTACTGTTTCTACCTATTATCTCATTTCTTTTCATTTTGAGAGAGAGAGAGAGAGGGAGAGAGAGAGAGACAGCATGCACATGCATGCAAATGGGGGAGGGGCAGAGAGAGAGGAAGAGAGAATCTCAAGCAGGCTCCCTGCTATTAGCTCTGAGCCCAACATGGGGCTCAATCTCACAAAAGGGTGAGACCATGACCTGCGCTGAAACCAAGTGTCAGAAGCTTAACTGACTGAGTCACTCAGGCACTCCATTTAAAAAAAAAATTTTTTTTTTTGAGAGAGAAAGAGAGAGAGAGAACGAATAGGGGAGAGGAGCAGAGGGAGAGAGAGAATCTAAAGCAGGCTCCACACTTAGCACAGAGCCTGACACAGGGCTCAATCCCAAGATCCTGGGATTATGACCTGAGCCCAAATCAAGAGTTAGATGCTCAACTGACTGAGCCACTCAGGTGCCCCTATCTCATTTCTATATTTTATTTATGCTTTCATTCATTTAGGAAATACTATTTTTGTACAGAAATATTGGTAAAGATAGTACAACTCTTATTTTTATTACAAAGATAACCAATAAGATAATAATTGATACAGTAAGTGCTCTACAAAGGTTTGTAGGAAGTGAGCTGACATCAGTGAGAAATCAGAGAAAGCTTTTTAGAGCTGCATCTTGCAGGATAAGTTAACAAGGAAAAGAGGTAAGCAGTGAACAGCACATAGAAAGATTGAGTCAACAAAGATTAACACATAGGCTTCTTTCCCTCATAAAACCCCAAAAAGATCTCAAATTATTGCAAAATAGAGAAGTAACATATTAAAGGAAGTAACTCATAAGAGAACTTTTCATAAAAGATAGCAAGGAGAAGCAAACTATTTTATCCACAGTATAATAACATCCAGTCTCACACATGCCACCTCTACTACCCTGGTGGCAAATCTGCAAATAAGAGAACTAGAAAAAAACTAACAAGCAGTAAGAATAAATTAATTGAAGATAACTTCCCCAAACTGGAAAACACTTGCTTCTGGAATGAAAAGGTCCTCTGAAGTCCCAGTATAAACAATGAATAAAACCCATTCCAAGACACATCATCATAAAAACTCAGAGATAAAGATCTTAAAAGCTTTCAGAATAATAAAAACAGGTCATGCACGGAAGAAAACAATGTAGAGGGAGGGGGAAAAAGACAATGAACTCCTTGGTAGCAACACTGAATGCTGTAAAACAAAGCCTTCAAAATTCTAAAATAAACTATCTACAACCAAAAATTCCATACCCAACCAAACTATTAATCAAGTCTGCGAATAAAATGAAGTCATTTTAACCTATCCTAAGATCTATGTCCATATAATAAGGAAGTTAAGCCAGAAAAAAGGCAATGAGTTGCAATCTGCAGAGAGAGACCAGAGCAAAGCTATCCAACCTCAGAGGATATCAAATCCTTAACCTTCTAGGGGTGCCTGGGTGGCTCAGTCAGTTAAGCATCTTACTCTTGGTTTTGTCTCAGGTCATGATCTCACGTTTGTGGAATTGAGCCTTGTGTCAGTCTCCGAGCTGGGTGTGGAGCTTGTTTGTGATTCTCTCTGCCCCTCCCTGGCTCATGCGCGCACACATATGCACGCGCTCTCTCTCTTAAAATAAACAAACTTAAAAAAAAAATTCTTGACCTTCTGGATCACCTCAATACTTCACAACATGAATGAAAATGGAAGCTCAATAGTACCCATAGCAAACTATACTAGAGGAAGCAAGTAGAAGCAAGTATTCTTTGCCTAGGCAAAGATGCCTGTAAGATTGGAGGGAAACCCCATGGCAATGGCCATTAGTCTTCAGATTGAGTATCTACATTAAACCAGTATCAAATGACTGCCAAACTGCTACACATTCATCTCTACTGTTATGCTCACATGCATTGTAAAACAGTATCACTTTGAAGATAAACAAAATCATGTATCTATACCGAAATGCATACAAAGACATTTTCACTCCTGACAGGGTTTAACTAGAATATTTTATAATTATGTTTCATTTACAAAACCAATAACAAAATGTAACAGTATAGCTTTCATGAAGCAAGAGAATGATTTAGAGACATAAGCAACAGTTCAATATGGTTGTCAAATCAGTATATCACTCATTAATTTCAGAATCCCCCCCCCAAAACTGATTAATTAGCATTAGTAATTTTTCAAATTTTATGTGAAAAACTGTGCCCACTCTGTTTGGGTATCTTATAGACAAAATAAAATCTCATCTTTCAATCTATTACACATACTTCATATGCAACTAATTTTCATTTATAAAATATCAAAGAAATCAGAATAAGTCCCTATATTCCTAACTAGAAGAGTGTTTAGGCTGAAATTTTAATTTCTACATGAATTGTTGGGATTTGTTTATTTATTTATTTATTTGAGAGAGGGAGAGAGAGCACATGAGTAACTGAGGGACTTGAGTTTGCCTGATGTGGGGCCCAAGCTCATAAACCATGAGGTCATGACCTGAGCCAAAGTCGGATGCTTAACCAACTCAGCCACCCAAGCTCCCCTGTTTTTTAATGGGGGGGGGGGGGTGGGCAGAAGAAGAGAGAGAGAGAGAGAGAGAGACAGACAGTCCAAAGTGGGCTCCATGCTGAGCATGGAGCCCAATGCGGGGCCGGCCCCAAGACCCTGTGATCATGACCTGAGCCAAAATCAAGTTGGACCCTCAATCAACTGAGCCACCCAGGCACTCCAAATTGTTGGTTTTGATAGAAGCTCCAATTTATGCTGGAAGAATCCTTTAAGCACATGAGTTGGAAGAGCTACAAGGAATAAGCACACATTTCTACAACAGTGGTTCTCAATCCCACCAGATCCCATACCCCTTTCATTCCCTGTTATGATCTCACGGTTTGTGATATCGAGCCCTACTCAAGGCTCTGTGCTGACAGCATGGAGCCTGCTTGGGATTCTCTCTCCCTCTCTCTGCCCCTCCCCTGCTAGAGCGCCCCCCCCCCTCACTCTCACTCTCTCACTCTCTCTCCAAATAAATAAACTTAAAAAAAAAAAGATAGTTAAAAAAAATACAATAGATAGAGGCTGTATCTTCCTAAAAGAGAAAATAGTAAATAGAGCGAGTAATGAAATGTAACATAAAAAGTTACAGAGAAGTTATATAATAAACTACTAGAGATGATATCAGAGTACTACCAAAGACTAGGCAACATAAAAATAAACAATTTTTAAATATAATTTTAACTCATTATAATTATTCTAAAAAATGAAATTTTAATATTTAGGATGGAAATGATGAAATATCTTTATATAATTCATATTAACTAATACAATTCAATGAGATCCATTAATTTAAAATTTAGTTTGTTGTTACAAAAACCTTAAATATCTTCTTACATATTTGCAATCAGTATTCTTGAGCCTCCAGTAAACTGCATTACTGAACTGAAAACTTTACAACTAAATTTCTAGTTACAAATGCTATATATATATATATTTTTTTAAATGCTATATATAAATCAGGATGTGGAATGTGTGAAGTAAATTACATAGAATTTTAAGAGGATTTCTTTATTCTACTTAAGCCTCCCCACACAAACTTCCCCCAAAGTATCAGATCTTTCATGTAACTAATCTTATAAAAAGTTGTATCATTACACACAAAAGCATTATTGCTTTATCTTTAAAGATAATTTAAGCAAGCACCCACTCAAAAGTTATGTGGTACTCAGGACAATCTTCTGTAGTCTGAGACGGTCCCATGCACTATAGGATACATAGCATCCCTGATCCATATCCATTAAATGCCAGAAACACTCCCACAATCATTGTGACAAACAAAAACATCTCTGCTAATTTCCAAAATTTCTCTTCTGAAGGAGCACCATTCTTCCTTCTAAATCATTATTCTGGAAGAATCATAGAAAAGAGCATAATGCAGTAGGAAAAACAACTTTAAAAAAATGTTCCAAAAACAAAAAGAAACACTTATCAATTATACTAAAAACTGTAACCTGCCAATTTTATCCTCTTCCAAATATCCTTTCTGTGACCTATATTTTTTGATGTTGTGTAAACAGAATGACTTAAACAGATTTGATAACCAACCTGGATCATATGTATATCCTCTTTATATAATTTTTAATAGAAAGTTTTCCTATAATCTTGTTAATATTCCAACTTTTACTTAACCAAATTAAAGTCACAAATATGATATAATCAATAAACTGTACACGTATAGGCATGCCATCCTTCTATAACTACATTTGTGTGGATTTTACTTTCTGTTTTTGTTGTTGCTATGTTGTTTGGGGTTCACAGTTTCACTGAGCAACATCAACACCAAGACACTGCATTCATAATATTCAGTATTAAAGACTCATATCAGTATTATTTGGTGCCCCAAGAAATCCTTACTAAGAGTCCCCTTTTTTATTTTGCAAACTTTAAATTTAATAAGGTTCCATTTAATTAGTCCAGGATTCAAATATACATTCATGCCAAATTTAGCAACCGCATGGGAGGTTAGGGAGAAAGGTATTTGAAACATTTCCACGGGAACAACCTTGGGTTGCTCTCTTAAAATATCAGTGCAGGGACCCACACTACTTCACATGCTATCCACAAAACGGACGAGGTGTGAAAGAAATTTTGTGTTCAACGTGACCTTTGGCTGTACTTTCACTTGTCACAATTATAAAGGAGCTTCTCTCAGAGCCAACACAGAAGTTATATTATTACTCTTAGAACTACAGTAGTATTTTACAAAGTACTTTATACTGTGGCAAACTCAAGGCAGAATATAAGGAAGCTCCTCCTTTGTTACGAGGCATAATAGGCTTTTCTGAATGAAAAGGGTTCTAATATTATACATATGAATGAGTAAGAATTATTGCACAAGAATTTTTTTAACTATATATTCAAACACAAATATGCCAGTGTGGTTACCTGGTTCAACTTAACAAATCATCTATAAATGCAAATAAACTGGAACTTTTAATAATCTAGTTATGACTTTAATAATGTAATATGCCATTTTAGATAAATATCTGTCAATAGGGAATTAAAAAGAAAACTACAAAAAACCACCCTTTTCTAGAGATTCCTATTTTCCTATACAACATTTCACTAAGGAAAAAAACAGTGGTTTTCAAAGATATTTTGGCCAAACTGCCAACATATCAATATATATGACATGTAACATGGTGGGGCTTTTTTTTTGGCGGGGGGGGGGGGGGGGAGGGAGGCAGCTGGGAACCATTGGATCATCAAACATAAAATTATAAATTCTGAAGGTGTAACAAATAGAATTCATTTTCAGTACAACGTTAAATATGCCACCAATTAAAAGATTTACAAGGCAAAATGATCACAGAATATCCTGTAATGTATGACATCAAGAGAACCTTTAGAACTCTCTACTATACCATGAGCAACTTTGCTATCCTCATCTTTCTGTTCCCAACAGCAACACCTCTTTACTTTCACCTTGAAAATAGGCTCCATAAGCTGTGAAACATCATCAGTCACACTTTATAAAAGTCATAGCCACAAACTGCTGTGTATAGCTAACAAAAACATAAATACTAGCAAAAGAAGTTTTATCATAAAATCAAACATTTTTAAAGATAGTGTATGTGAATTAAGATTCCTGTTAAACATATGTTATATAAGGCTATTAGGAATTACTCAATAGGCATGTGAGATATTACTACCACACTAGTAATGGCGTGTCCTAAATTGGAAGATAAATTATATGGTCATCCTAGCTATTACAGTATTTCATATTAACTAACTCATAGGTTTGGGGCATTTTATGATGTCATATTAATTATTTATTTGAAAACCCTAACTTAAAACTTTGAGTGATTCACACAGTACCCTGCTGTTCATACAAATGCAGCTACTTGGGGCACTCATACCAACATCACCCAAACTCTACTGCTATCTAACTCTAGCTCACCCGCTTTCTGATGTTCTTTGTGTGCTTCAGACCCAAGGTGAGAAAGACTGCCCTTTGTTTTCAGGTAGCAAATAGAGTTAGAAAGATCCTGTTCTCTTAGTCTCACACCAAATTGACAACATTTTTCCTTTCTCCTGGAGGCTCTGTAGAATCTTTTAAATAATTACATTTAAGTGTTTAAAATCACAATTGGTTATTTTCTCATTCTTTTTATGTACGTGTTAAAATGCTTAACTGTATATAAAACACTATATTTAGAGTTAATTTAATAGCACATTTGTGGTCATTCTTATAAAAGCTTACACATCAGACTCTTAATCATTCTTTCAACAATATATATGTATCTAACCCTGACAATACCATTTTTTTTAATAAAGAAATCCAATTTGACCTAAGAGAGCCCTGGAAATGGCCTTGGGCTTAAAGTCAAAAAGATCTGAGTGTTGGACATCTACAAGGTAAACCATACAATCTCCTTGAGGCACAAATTCTTCTTTACATAATTCTGGTCCACTATACAGGATTACAAGAAGAATCAAATCAGAAAATTCAAGAAGCTCAAGTTCTTCCTCCTGTTTAAAAAAGATGTCCAAGTGTTCTCAGAGCCTGGAGCCTGCTTTGGATTCTGTGTCTCCCTCTCCCTCTGCCCCTCCCCTGCTCACATGTGCTCACACGTGCACACTCTCTCTCAAAAATAAGTAAACATTAAAAAAAAATTTTTTTAAATATAAAAGATGTCCAAGTGTAACACAAAATGAATATACTTAGCAAGTTAAACCTATCAGAGATAAATAACTACATTCTCAAAAACAAGTCCAAAAAAAAAAAAAAACATGCCACAAAAAACCCTGCTTAATACCAACTATACAAGCAAACTGTAATGGGCTAAGAAAGACCCTGAAGAGTCAGACTCAGTGAGTCCTAATCCCAGCACCAACACTTATTGCCAGGTAGGTGGCAATGAGCAAGTTACTTGACACCTCCAAGTCTCTGTTTCCTCATTCATAAAATGAAGACAATAACTGTACTTATCTCACTGTGAAAAACAAAAAATCCATGTAAAAGATATAAGCACCGTACCTGCACATAAGTGCTCAATAAATGCTAGCTATTATTATGACAATCTCCATTAATGTCTCCTTCTAAAAACAAATCCTAAAAAATTATTTTGATGTCAGGAGAAAACTTCCCATGTGTGTGCATATGTGTGCACACACATGTTTATTTTCCAATGAAGACCACTTGGTAACACAGCTAATACTCCACAAATAAGTATTAACAGTGTGGCTGGGAATACTGTCATGACAACTCACATAGTAGATCTTATTCAACATTGGAGAAGGTGGCTTTCTTCTTCAAAAGAAGTCCACAGTGGCATACTGAAGTGCATTTTCAAATAAAATTCCGTATCTGACGGTGTTTGTGGTTGTTCATCTCCCAAACAGAAGTCACGGATATGTATAATACGCACATTTTTTTAATTTTTTTTTAAATGTTTATTTATTTCTGAGACAGAGACAGAGCATGAGTGGGGGAGGGGCAGAGAGAGACGGAGACACAGAATCCGAGGCAGGCTCCAGGCTCCGAGCTGTCAGCACAGAGCCCGACGCGGGGCTCAAACTCACAAACCTTGAGATTGTGACCTGAGCCGAAGTTGGTCGCTCAACCGACTGAGCCACCCAGGTGCCTCACATTTTTAAATCCATGTATAGAAATCAAATGAGGGGCGCCTGGGTGGCACAGTCGGTTAAGCGTCCGACTTCAGCCAGGTCACGATCTCGCGGTGAGTTCGAGCCCCGCGTCAGGCTCTGGGCTGATGGCTCGGAGCCTGGAGCCTGTTTCCGATTCTGTGTCTCTCTCTCTCTCTGCCCCTCCCCCGTTCATGCTCTGTCTCTCTCTGTCCCAAAAATAAATAATAAACGTTGAAAAAAAATTAAAAAAAAAAAAAAAGAAATCAAATGAAACCACTTCCTTTAAGACAAGTGTATGAAGATACTAAGGCAATATTCCAATTAAACATTCATATACTCAATATTTCAAAATAAGAAATTCTAACTTGAATTGTACAATGCTGCCTCTCTCTGAAATGTTAAAATTGTACACAGTAGTTCACTACAAGCAAACACAGAAGACCTAGTTCTGCACAAACACTGTTTTACCCAAACAACTACTTAACCTATTCATTAAACCTACAATAAGAGAGCCCTAATAACTGCACTACCTTATGAAATAGAATCAGACAAAAGAAGAAATACCTTATCTGGTTAAAAATAGAAACTTTACAAAAGAGAATTATTAGCTCAAGTCAGAGAAATTATAGCTTGCATTTATAAAGGCCCTTGTCCATTTTAGTTCATTAAAATAAAGTGGTATAAAACTTTCCATTAAGAGATATGATATGAAATAAATATGTCATTATGACTGATATACAAATCTATACCAACATTATGCGGTTTGCCAAATACACATATAATGATAACTTAAAAAAACAAAGGCTTCATCAGTCAAATTTATATCTCAGGGATCCAAATCTAAGTTGGACTTCATTTCTCTGAACTTTCCTAAAAATATCCCAGTAGTAAAATAGATTTGCCACTAAAATAAAATAAGACTCTAGTCATGATTCTAAAGCAAGTAAGAAATGCAGACCTGTCCTTTAGAGATACAAAGGATAATGTGGACTGAGGTTTACATGTTCAATCTCAGTTTACATACTATAGGCTATATCATTAATTTGTAAGTGACTCTACAATGAGTATGTACACAACACATAAACATTCTATCATCAGTAACCCTAAACAGGTAAATTTAGAGCAAAACAAAGCATAACTGGAATTTCATCTCTACCATAAATTACTTAAAAAAAAAAGAAAGAAAAACCCATGGCCATTGCAATGAATACACTTTTGCCTTAGAGCTAATACTTTAATTTTAAAGAACCGCAAAGAAAAAAATCAAAACTAGTCAGTAACAATGCAGCCTCTAAAAGCAATAAACTCAAAATTAAGTTATAAATAATTTAAAGCATGTCATGAAGATGTATTAATAATTCATCAGATAAATAATTTACTAAATAATCAAATAAATAAATAATGAAATACATAAATAAATCAGCAAATAAATAATTCTGCAAAATAACCTAAACAATAAGTCACCCAAACAAATCACAAGCCTACAAAACTACAATGATTTTCTGGATTCTGATAGTTTTAAATAAGCAAATGTACATAAACTAGATCAATCCTTGTTAGAATTAGAAATATTTTTCAATGGTATTGGTAAAATCCTCATCTCAATACATAAAAACACATTTTCAATTTTTAAAAGACTGCATTGGATTAGTTCTTATAAATTATTAATAAGATTATAATATATCCTGCTCTATATTTTACATATAATATCTTTGCCTAACATATTTTCCCCTGGAACAACTGGATACTTAAAATATTCTTAACTTACATTTGTTTTTCAAAGCAATACTTACAGTATAATGGTGCTGTCTTTCTGATAATTTTCCTGTCTTCTCAAAGTCTTTGCAAATTTTCTGCAGAGGTAGAACAATAAGAATAAGCTTAATTATTACAGATAAGATTTCATCACTAATGAACAAGGTTTTATAATTCTACAAAGTAGCAATGAGAAATGGACATTTGTTGTAAACTGTGCAAAGTTTTTAGAAGTCTTTAGTGGACCAAGTACATGCTGACAGAGGCTAGCTTCCTCTATTGGAGCTGACACACCAGCTGTCACAATTGGCAGGATTTCAGATATGAGGACAAAAACTTTGAAGGACAGTGTGATTGGCTATCCTCAATTTGAGAAGCTCAAAGTCTTTGAAAGAATACAGGAGATCACTTAACTACTACATTTGAATATAGTGACAATCTAATTAGAGCACCACAAAGAGTCAAAACACAACTGACCTCATAAATGAGTTTTCGCTGAACATTTAAAGTGTTTGTCTACCCACGGTAATAATACTCTTGAAGTCCATAAATAGTAGATCCCAAACTATGATAGCCTTGCCCACAGAAATAAGAACTCTGAAATGGGTTTTCTATACATTCCAAAGAATAAACTCAAACAAGATAGCACAACATTTAAAATTAACCAAAGTTTTTTATATAATGTATCTCAATCAACTATCAAAACAACCTTTCAGTTAGGTAATATTTTACCTATTCACAGTTAAGGAAACTGAAGCTCAGTAAAACTATTATACTGCCTATGCCCCCAAGTGGAAGGGAAGATTCTAACTCTCTCTACACAACTCCTTGAACTAAAGGCCCCTTAAATCTGACCCCCACCTAAAAAAATACAGCAAATCCTAAAATATCACAAATTGGTTAGAGCAGTGGTTCTCAACTGGAGAACAATGTGCCTCCCAAGGAACATTGGCAATGTTTGGATACATTTTTGGTGGTCACGACTGGTATTATTGGCATCTAATGGGTAGAGATCAGGGATGCTGCTAATAAACACAATGCACAGAAGAGACACCCCCCCCCCAAGAATTATCTGGCCTAAAATGTTAATAGTGCTGATGAGAAACCTTAAGTTAGAGTAAAATGATTTTTAGCAGTGTATGGTTTTCCTCTTATAGTACGTATTCGGTTCAAAGATGTAAAGTTGTTATGTGTATAACATTGTATATAGTGGAATACCTTGGGAAAAAAATTTATATCCTTCAAAGAATAAATAGATATATGGGAACTCTGTAGTTTCTGCTCAGTTTTTCTGTAAAACTGAAACTGCTCAAAAAAAAAAGTTTATTGGGTGACCTGGGTGTCTCAGTTCGTTGAGCGTCCAACCCTTGATTTCGGCTCAGGTCATGATCCTAGGGGTTCAAGCCCCACCTCAGGCTCCACACCTAGCATGCAGCCTGCTTAACATATTCTCTCTCTCTCATTCTCATTCTCTCTCTCTCTCTCTCTCTCTCTGTCTCTCTCAGGGGCACCTGGGTGGCTCAGTCAGTTGAGTGTCTGACTGTATTTCAGCTCAGGTCATGATCTCACAGTTTGTGAGTTCGAGCCCTGAATCTGGCTCTGTGTGGACAGCATGGAGCCTGCTTGGGATTCTCTCTCTCCCTCTCTTTCTCTCTGCCCCTCCTCTGCTCACGTTCTCTGTCTCAAAATAAATAAATAAACACACAAAAAAAACTGTCACTCTCTCCCTATGCCCCTCTCCCCTACTCGTGCTCTTAAAAAAAAAAAAAGTTTTTTAACTTTTTAAGTGTGTGTCATTTATTTCAGTAAATTTATGAATACTTTATTAGAATCAATACTAAAAAAAGTCTACAGTAATAAATTTTTTTTTAATTTTTCATTTATCAAAATTTTTCCAATAATGTTAATATGAAAACATTAAAAGTCACATTTATGAGCTGACTTTGTCAAAGTGACTAGCCAATATATTTAATAATATTAAAAATCATAGGACGTGAAGGAATTATTCTGATACAATATAGTATATAATCTGCAACTGTTTGTGGTTGATTTTTTCGGCTACTTTGGTTTTGGGTTTGTTTGGGGTTTTCTGTTTGTTTTTGTGTAAACGCTACCTCTAGTGTTTTCTGAAACCGTATGTGCAATAATTATTAAAAGCACTTGAAAACAAAATCCAGTAATACTGTCATCAAAAAAATCCAGAAATTATGTATCATTTTAAGTATTCTCCTTTCAACATCAATTAATCTCTCTCCAGTCTCCAAGTAGACTTTTGTTCACAGCATAGATCTAGAATCTACCATGATACAATGCATGTTTCCTTATATTTGACCTACTGTCTACATAGAGTATTAAACAATGGTATCCCTTATCAGGTAGGATTAGGTCATACCCTTCCCAAGCCAAAAAAAAAAAAAAAAATGTATTTAAGTAATAATAATATAATGACTTTTTTAAACAAGAGGAAAAATGGGAAGAGAATTTTCCCCCATATAAATGTCCAGAAATAGACATCAAAAGCTGATGTGACAGTTCCAAATATTGGGGATCAAGTTCCTTCCATCTTTTTGCTCTACCACATGTTGTTTCTATTCCAAGTTGCCTCACACTCCAAGAGGACTATGGGCACTCTAGCTAATACTAATAGATCCACATTGCAGGCAGCAGAAAGAAGGAAAGGGAAAAAATGCCCGCCCTGCTCCCTTCTAACTCTCATGCTTTATTTCAGCTTACAGCTTATAAACCATAGCTTTGTCTTTTGGCCGCGCCTAACCATTTGGGAGGATAGGAAATGTAGTCTCCAACATTGGTAACAATGCCCAGCTATAATACTGGTATTCTTCTTACTAAGGAAGACAGGTAAAATGAATTTTGCAGGAGAAATTGTAAGACACAGACTACAGTGGAGGTTACGACTCTTCAAGGAAAATGAGAGATGCACTCTAAATTTCTCATTAGCATGGTTCACTGCAAATTATAGGTGCACGTATATACGTGTGTATGTGTAAAAGAAAACCTAAATGTTTAACATTACGTAAATGTTGACAATGAGATACCACCTCACACCAATCAGAATGGCTAAAATTAACAACTCAGGCAATGACAGATGTTGGTGAGGATGCAGATAAAGAGGAACCCTTTTGTACTGCTGATGGGAATGCAAACTGGTGCAGCCACTCTGGAAAACAGTATGGAGGTTTCACAAAAAATTAATAATAGAACTACCCTCCGACTCAGCAATTGCACTACTAGGTATTTATCCAAAGGATACAGGTGTGCTGTTTCGAAGGGGCACATGCACCCCAATGTTTATAGCAGTGTGCTATCCATCGACAGATGAATGGATAAAGAAGATGTGGTGTATACATATAATATATATAAATTTTATATAAATATATAAAATTATATATAAAAAATAATAAAATATTTTATATATCTAATATATATTATATATATAAATATATATATTACTACTCAGCAATAAAAAAGAATGAAATCTTACCATATGTAACAACATGGATGGAACTAGACTGTATTATGCTAAGCAAAATTAGAGAAAGACAAATATCATATGACTCAATCATATGTGGAATTTAAGATAAAAAACAGATGAGCATAAGGGAAGAGAAGCAAAAATAATATAAAAACAGGGAGGGGGACAAAACATAAGAGACTCTTACATATAGAAAACAAACTGAGGGTTGCTGGAGGGGTTGTGGGTAGGAGCATGGGCTAAATGGGCAAGGGGCATTAAGAAGGATCCTTGTTGGAACGAGCACACTGGGTGTCATACGTAGGGCATGAATCACTGGATTCTACTCCTGAAATCATTATTGCACTATATGCTAAGTAACCTGGATGTAAATTTAAAAAAAACAAATAAATAAATAAAATAAAATAAAAATGCTAAGTAAATGTTGAAATTAACATAGGGATAATCTCAGAACAGAATGCTATGTGGTCACTAAATATGACACTTTAGAATTTTACTGATATGGAAAAGTGTTCATAATATTAAATGAAGAACATGCTATAAAACATTTCATATAAAATAATCTCTATTTTCAGGGCACCTGGGTGGCTCAGTCAGTTGAGTGTCCGACTTCGGCTCAGGTCATGATCTCACAGCTCATGAGTTTGAGCCCCACATCAGGCTCTGTGCTGACAGCTCAGAGCCTGGAGTCTGCTTCGGATTCTGTGTCCCTTTCTCTCTCTGCCCCTCCCTTGCTCATACTGTCTCTCTCTCTCTCTCTCTCTCTCTCTCTCTCTCTCTCTCAAGAATAAACAGTAAAAAATATTTTTAAAAAATAATAATCTCATTCTATATAAACATAGATACATACTAACACATACATATATGTATGCACAGTATATATTTATACTCATACATAGTACATCATGCATCTATATCTAGAGAGAGGCTGAGACCATGTAAAATTCATGAGAATGGAATTAACCTAAATGGTAACAGTGGTTTAAGCTTTCGGAAACATAACTAATTTTCATTTTTCTACAATGAACACATACTATACTTATAATTATTTTTCATGAAGATTTTGGCCTAGCTGAGGAAAAGCACCTTATAAAAGTATTTAGATTCAAAATTCGATTTATACTTTTACTTACAATATCCTGATAATAAAAAAAAAGTGGGGGGAAATCTATAACTGAGCTGTATCTTTCCCATCTGGGGCAAAACTTGTAGGTTTCTCTTTGGTTGGGAGTAAGAAGCTAACCTATCTGGGCCCCATTTGTTTTCAACTTACAAACATTCACATATCACATTTGTCAGCTTTATTCAAGTCACTCCTAGCCAGATGCTACATCCATCATTCTTAACAATTTACTCCGACATATTGATTACTTTGTTCATATCACTCTGTAGAACTAATCATTCATACTTTAAACTTCTACAAATCCTACCATCTTCTATATTTCTGAATTTTTTCTATTCTACTGTACATTTTTCTGGGTACTTATATATTGCATACATCTAAAAGAAATTATATCTTTCTTGTATCTTTACAACTACCTTGCATCGCCTTGAATCTTCCAGAGCTATTATTAGGTATACATACCATTGTTACATTGGAATTAACTCTATTTGTAAGTCTCATAATTTGGGATGCCTGGAAGTTCTGCACACTTTCTAGAGTGATTCAATTTCCTAAGCCCCCACTACTACCATATAAAACTAGAAAAAACGGAAAAAGGCAAGCAATTGATATATTTAAAACTACTAACATGTATATTGGATTGACCAAAACAGCAAACAAATATATCGTCCCCACGCTCTAGAACTTGGGGGAAATAAGACAAACACACACATGCACACACACAGAGCAGGGAGGAAGAGAAAGAAATTCAGAGACAAATGTATAATCCAGACAATATGTACTACCAAAAATCCAAACGGTAAAAGTCACAGGCACAGATAATCAGACAAGGCTCCTCAAATGAGACCAAATTAACATAGGGCTAAAACAGTGGGTCTCAAACATGGGAGACGTCATCCCCTACAAAGCACATGTGGCAATGTCTGGAAACTCATTTATCACAAATGGAAGGTATTATTTGCATCTAATGGGCAGAGGCCAGGGATGTTGCTAACATCCTACAATGCACAGGATAGCCCCCACAGAAATGAATTATTCAGCCCAAAATGTCAACACTATTAGAAGAAGCAGTTGGAGTCAAAATAAGAGATAGCATTTAAGCAGGATGGAATGACATGAGTAAAAGAATGATAGCTACAATATACGATGTCTTTAATAAACCAGAATATGACTAGTGAAAGAATGGGGGGGGGGGCGGGGACGAGATTAGAAAACATAACTAGGCATAGACTGTGATGGGCCCACACAATAAGTCTGACAGACCAAGGAGATAAAGAAAAATGCCTATTATAATAACAAAAACATAAGACAGCTGAGGCGCAAAATAGCAACATACTTGATAAGAGACAAAATTGTAGATAGATGTAGACACTGATTTCCAGCAGTATGGCAGACTAGATTATCTTGATACTGTTATATATCACTTTTTAAAGTTAGTAGAAAAATCTATTTTAATGAATTGCTTAGCTAGCAAGAAAGTACAGTATTCACCTAAGCTATAAACAAAATAAACGTAGAATAAGCAAACCCAGAAAATAGCTTTTATCTTGATAGTAGGTGTCGCACTGCAGAAACTGGGCTTACATCCTGATGGCTCCACAAGCTCAGGAGACCGACTCTAAAAGTCTATCAAAAGGAAACCCTACATAAAGCTGTTACTCTGAAGGGCTATACCCTCATGTTAATAGCACCACAAAGATCTCCCTCCTGTTACCCTTTACAGTCATACCCACCCTTGGCCCCCACCATCCCTAACCCCTGGCAACCTCTAATCTCTCTGATCATCTCTAATTCTGTTATAGCAAGAATGTTTTATGAATTCTCTTGACACTGTAACCACAAAGTATAACCTTCACAAAGGTTCTCAGGATACACTCATGCTACTTGTAAAACCCAATAAACCTCATATGACAACGTTATTTAAAGTACTCTTAAATTGTTAGTACCCCGAGGCATCTGGGGGAAGAAGCATAGGCAAATTATTGGTGAAAGAAAGTAACTTCAATCCAGGCCTCAAAGAATCCACCAACTTTCAAAAACAACTCTACTCAAATTTTTAAAAAAGTCACAAAACATACAAGGAAACTAGACACAATGAATGAATCAACACAAACAAAAGACAGCAGGATTAGACTACAGATTCTTCAATTATTGAAAAGATTATACAATAAGGATGTTCCAAGCAATAGAAAAGCTTAAAATACATGTATGAGTTAAATAAATCCTCAAGAAATAAAAAACACAGGTTTTAATTTAGGGTAAAGTTAAATAGTAGACTCAATACAAATAAAGAATCACAAAGACTTTTAAAACCTATGTAAAAATTCAGTTCAGAGAGACGAAGAAAGAAAATATGTAAGAGCAACTAAGAAAAACAAAGAATAGAGTAAGAAGGCCTAACAAAATAATTCTGAAACCATCTGCGATGAAGAACCATTTTTCAAATTTTTAATCCACTGCAGACAAAAGCTATAAAATGTAATAAAAGTAAATTTGTTTTTTTTAAAATCTTGTACTTAGATATCATAGTAATAATCAAGTTGTTATTAAAAGTTTCTGAATGGTTACTCTGAATTTTTGTCCTTAATTCATCACAGACCAATGAAATCAGTTTGCAGACCAACACTGACCTGAAAATCACATTTGAAGTAGCAATGCTCTGAAACACAAACAGATCAAGATTAGAAAAGAATTTAAAAGAGAAAAGAGTAGAGGTAACACTGGAACAGATAATGGTTGAAAATTTCCCAACCTAAGTGAAGACACAGTTGGACAATCTAAGATGCAAGAAAAAAACAGATAATAAACATAATAAACAGGTAAACATGCGGTTAACTGGTTATCAGTGCAAAGGCTACAGCCACCACAATAACTGCAACACAATTCCAGACTTGCATTTTCTATCATTGTTTTTAAAAAACTAACGACTTGGCTAGATGTGCTCTAGTAGAGACAAATGGTCTCCGTAAAGAAAGTTATTGAGACCAGGTTTTAACAGCTAATGATTTCCTTTCCCACTGGAAACATTCTGGCCATACTTTCACTAACACTAAACTCTGTCCATGCTGCCACTCATACTAAATTGTGTTTGGTTTATTTAGAGCTATTTTTAATGTAACAAAAAAACACAAAACAACAATAAATATTCTTGTATCTTTAGAGTCTGAAAATATTTTCAATTATACTGAAATGAACAGGATTCCAATTTCCATTACCTGTCTTTTTCAATGTGAGGTGAGCTACAAAATACTTCAGCATACTTTACCTATCGAATCCTCTAAGCACAACAGATTCTTTGATTTCTAAACACAGTTCATTTAAAAGACACTGCTCAGACATCTAGCAGAAATCAAATGGAAATTCAAACCTACCTGAAAAAAAGAAATTATACCTCCTGAGGAAGAATCATAACTACTATTTGTGTAAGTGTTTGGTCATGTTTTCAAATGCTTGACACACATCTAATTGAAGCATCCCAATAACCCGATGGGATCCTGGTTTCACAGAACAGATATAATAAAGGCTAAAAGCTTAGAAAGTCAAAAAAGATGTTGAACGGCATCAAAAAACACACAAGGAAAGACATGTAAATTAAATGTAACAATATAAGGAGAAAAAGATACCCAAAATCTAACCAATGGCTGCTTCGCATCATACCCCATCACATGCAATTGAAAGGACAATCACTAGGCACACGTAGCAAATAAACTAAATGAAGTGATATACTAACCTATTTGATTCTGTATCACCAAATTCAAACAATTTATCAAGATTTTTAAAAATTTCACTGCTTATTGAATCTTAAGGTTCTTATTGGTGCTACATCTAAGGATATGGGAAAAAATTTTAATAGAAAACTGGGCTAAGCAGTTAAAACAACCATCAGGTAAAAGTGAGTAAAGGCTGAGAAAGGCAGAAACTGTCAGACCATTTTAAAAACCTCAGCGGTAAGGTCCTTAAATAAAATTTTTTTCCAAACTATTCCATAGGTATACAGATTCAAAGTTAATGCCTGAGCAGATAAAAGATACCAAACACCTTAACTTTGTAGTTTAGAATAAAGATGGATTTAAGCTGGAAATTTATGATGAATTTTTTAATGTATTATTTCAACTAGACACAATAGTCAGACCGTAAGAATATTTGGCCTTATAATTTAAAATTCTGACAACCCACCCCAAGTTTAACTAATCACCAATCCATTCCAATACAAAGAAAAATGAAATACTCCGTGGTGCCTTTTGAGTTTTTATTCAAACATAATTAAATTTGTGCGTATTCTTCTCAGCTTCTTCAAGTCTTCTTCGTGGAGAGAAAAAGGCAGACTTTAAAAACATACATACAGGGGGCGCCTGGGTGGCTCAGTCGGTTAAACAGCCGACTTCAGCTCAGGTCATGATCTCGTGGTCCATGAGTTCGAGCCCCGCGTCGGGCTCTGTGCTGACAGCTCAGAGCCTGGAGCCTGTTTCAGATTCTGTGTCTCCCTCTCTCTGACCCTCCCCTGTTCATGCTCTGTCTCTGTCTCAAAAATAAATAAACGTTAAAAAAAAATTAAAAACATACATACATACATATACATATCCAGACATAAAAATGTTCCCATAATTGTAAGCTTCTCACTGGTACTTCCTGATTGTTACTTAAAACATAAAAGTGAGGGGCGCCTGGGTGGCGCAGTCGGTTAAGCGTCCGACTTCAGCCAGGTCACGATCTCGCGGTCCGTGAGTTCGAGCCCCGCGTCAGGCTCTGGGCTGATGGCTCGGAGCCTGGAGCCTGTTTCCGATTCTGTGTCTCCCTCTCTCTCTGCCCCTCCCCCGTTCATGCTCTGTCTCTCTCTGTCCTAAAAATAAATAAAAAACGTTGAAAAAAAAAAAAAAACGTAAAAGTGAACAAGTAAATAAATTTTTAAGGTAATACTAAAAATCAATGTTCTTTTAAAATACATTATTAAGGGGCGCCTGGGTGGCTCAGTCAGTTAGTTAAGTGTCCGACTTCAGCTCAGGTCATGATCTCAGTTTGTGGGTTTGAGCCCCACATCAGGCTCTGCACTGACTGTGTAAAGCCTGCTTGGGATTCATTCATTCTCCCTCCCTCCCTCCCTCTCTCTCTCTCTCCAAAGTAAATAAAAATAAAATAAAATAATAAAATATATTATTAAGTAAAAGCAAATTGCAAAGATCTTTCTATGGCATCCATTAAAACAAGCCACAAAGCCAAAATTCTTCATCATAAACATTTGTAAATGGCTTAAAATTGGGGGGAAATAAAGGTTAGTACTTTTCACCTCTTGAGCTTACAACAGGGACAACACTCTAGTAACTAAAATCACTGACATCTAAAGATTAATATCCTAAGTCAGAGAATCAAAAGCTTTCCCACCAAAACACCTCTAATAAGCACCTCAACAGGCAAAAAATTCACATACATGGGGATCTGGGAACAGAGGCCAAAATTGCTAACAGTTATCATTAGTTTTCTTCAGCAAGTATTATCTTAAAATAATTATGTTAATTCTTTCCCATTCCATAATATCTCAGCTCGAAAAGAATGCACCATGTTTGTCCTACTTCCTCACTAGAAAGGGTACATACAGTTAAGGGTCTCGCTCTTCTGCTCAAACCAGAACCTCATGCCTCTGTTCAGCGGAGCACAGATTTTATACATGAAGAAAGCTAATTCTAATAAATTTCTGGGTTTAATCAGCTATTCTTTTCCATAAACACTAAATCCACCAAAGAATTAACTCTACCTTTACACACACACCACTAGTAAGTTGTTCTTTTAAAATTTTTTAACCAACGCTTATTGCTTGAATAGTTCAGCCTTAAAACGTATCACATATTATAGAAAAATAATTGGTAACCATGTTATAGCCAACTCTTTCTTCAGTAATTAAGGAATAACTCTAGCATTAAATTGCAAATATTAGCAAGAAAATCAAATGGAGATAGTTCATGCCTTGTTCTCACCTAATTATGAAAATTATCTAAAAAGGTTATATGACTTATTTCAAATTCTATATAGTTAGAAGTTATAACTATTCATAATTATACATTTGAGCTTAAATTATCTTAAATTAAATATTCTGAATTTAAATTATCTTTATGAATTTTATAATTAAGCCAGTCTTATCATTTGTATTAAATCCTTTAACAAAAAAATTATATCTAATCTGAAATTTTAAGAACTATTTTTTAAAACAGTCATTAATTTTCAGTCACCTTTTGATTGGATTGCCATTTACATATAAAGAAATACAGGGTAGTATTTTTGCATTTAAGTTCTAACAAAGGTAAATAAAAATCATTAACTAAAGGTTATTTTAAGTTTTTAAATTTAAATTAGTGGGTTTCCTAAACTTCTGGATAATTTTTGGTAAATGCTTTTTGTTTAAAATTATAAACTTCCACATAATTATAAATGCAATTTTAATCTAAGTTTTTTAATTTGACATAATTTAAATTCAAAAGTATCATGAATAGTTATTATAACATTTAATTACACTGTGTTTGAGACATTTATTTTTATATCACTTTAAGAAAAAAATTACAGGTCATGTCCTATCTCTACTCTATTTTACTATCAATAGATTTTATCACACATGAAAATTGATCCTTATGTTCCAAATATATATACATATATATACATATATATATAGGGTATAACATTATATCCATTTTCTCTCTTCAATAACATTTACAAAAATTGTCACAGTGAACTTAGTCAAAAAATGTGAGTTAAGATATTAAAGTACATTTTATGGGTAAAGTTCCTAGAATCCTTAGATATCTAAATTTAATTTCCTGAATAGTTACTGAAAAGATTAAACTACTATAATCAAACACTTTTACAACAATAAAAAAAATTAATTCAACAAAATGTCCACATAGGAGAAATATTTTATGTTTCTGCCAAAAGCCCAATTATTTCGATATATGCCAATACACAAAAATCAGGTAAAACAAAATACATAGTTGTGGGGAATTCTGTATGTCAGCTTTTACTTTTATGAATTAAGCACAAATCTAGTGGTTAACGGCCGTTAATACAGTTTCTCTACAACTATACACATAAGTTAAATAAAATAAACAATGAATACATAAAAGTAGTTCCACTTCTATCCATAAGAAGCCAAGTTAACTTCCTGAGCAGAAAGAATTGAAAAAGGAACATGCTAAATAACATGAAACCTAAATGCAGATAAAGCTGTAAATCGAATTCAATGGATAAGTTTTTGAGAAATTTCGGAACTATAAAATAAATTTATACACACACACACACACACACACACACACACACACATATATGTACACACACACATATATATATAACACAAATATCTATGTTTCCCCAACCAGAATTTATAACAAATGACATTCACATTATGAATTCAAACTCACATAACTATGAACCTTTATTTGTTTCACTTTATGTGCATTTATTAAAGAAGAAGCAGAGATAAAATTAAAGTCCACTGTTCATCATTCCCAGTGCTATTTCCTTCTTCTTACCTCTTTATTAGCAACCATTGTCATGAGATTGACATACAGCCTCCTAATTCATTTTCGACATTTTTATCTACATATTTAAGTGAGTCGTGTTTTGTATATTTTTTCAATTTTCATAAATGGTATCATAGTGAAAATACTTGGTTTTTCATTCAACATTATCTTTGAGATCTAAATATAGATATACTTCATTCCTTTCAACTGTTATGACATACTGAATCACAGGCGCATACTACATTTTATTTATCCATCATCCACCAACGGACATTTAGATTGTTTCTATTTTTGCACTATCACAATGCTTTAATGAATATCCTTGAACAAATCTCCATGTTCATACATAATACCATGTGAGCTTTGTTCTCCAAAGTAAGGTTTCTCAACCTCAGCACTACTGACATTTTTGGAATGAGTAATTCTCTATTGTGGAGGTCTGTCCTGTGAACTGTAGGACATTTGGCAGCATCCTTGATCTCTACTCACTAGATGCCTCCCCAGATGTGACAATCAAAACCATCTCCAGGCATTGCCAAATGTCCCTTGAAAGGTAAAAATGCCCTGGTTGAGAATCACTGTTCTAAGGTATAGTTGAAAGTAGAATTTTTGGGTTATATATATATTTTCCATTTTACTGAATACTGCACAACTGTTCTCTAAACAGCCATATCAACTTACACTCCCATCAGCATATAATACCTCTGATTTCCAAATATCCTTGCCAAAACTTGATAATGTGTACCAATTTAAATCTTTCCAGCAAAATAAATCATTAATTTCCCAAAAGGAGACTGCCACTGCAACTATTAACTTCAAGAAAAAAGGTTCACAGATGCCACTTCCAAGAAATCATAACTAAAAACCCTAACCTTAAATGGGGAACTGACTTACATTATAGCCCCTTCTCATTTTA
The DNA here is from genome assembly GCF_018350175.1 of Felis catus. Classification (NCBI taxonomy): domain Eukaryota; kingdom Metazoa; phylum Chordata; class Mammalia; order Carnivora; family Felidae; genus Felis; species Felis catus. The sequence continues at coordinate 134,515,751 of NC_058376.1, forward strand.
CTTTGCCTCTTTTCTGCTAAGTGAATTTTTCTTGACCGAGTTAATTTTAACTTTATAGTGTTAGTTTTCTAGAAGCTTCAAAATTATGATCCTTGGTCCACATTTCTTAAAACTTTCAATACCATACAGAGTTTTAAATAACTGACTTTAAGTATTTCAATTGGTGTCCTCACTTGTGAAAGGTTCCTCACTCTAACACTTCTAAATTGATCATCTCTACATATAAAAGTAGGCTAGAGATATACAAGTGGACATTCACGATGGAAATATCTTTTACCAAATACCCTATCTGTAAAGGAATCTACTCAGCAATTGATTCTAAAACTAGAAATCAGACTGAATCAAGACAGTGGACTAAACACACGTTGTAGCTTCCTACCTCATAGCAAATCTACAGAAATTAGATCTGAAATACGTGGTTCCTGACTGACAACCCCCTGTAAATGTCAACTGTAATTCTTGCTCATCAGTTCTATCAGTTCTGCATTGTTTTTTAATATAAATTCTACTCTGGGGTAAGCAGTCTTGTATGGATTCCTCTTAGTGGCACCAAAAGAACCTTGTCTAAGACAGCAGCATAATGAAACGATGATTCCACTGATAACGATTCCAACCCTGACCAGACTGAAAACTCAGGAGGTAGACCAGAAGCTAAAAGGAATACCAGAAAGATAGAAAACAAATTTTACCTTAAGTAAAAACAACAAACAAAAACAACAACAACAAAAAAAACCCAAAACACTGTATTTGCTGCAAAATACAGAAGTTTCTCTGAGAATAGTACAAAAGCTAGGATATTTGAAGCTAGGGGAGTCTGAAGGCTATCACCAGCACAAAGACTAAGAATATCAGGCATCAGGGACCTCCACACTGCTCGCCCCCATATCCCAAGGCCAAGCAGCCAGTAAGAGATAAGAGAGGTATCTGTGTGTCTTCTCCCACCCACCTGCCCTCCAAAAAGGAGGAGTGTGGACCCTTGGTAAAAACCAGTTTGTAGAAGATGGGTACCCAACCTAAAAAATATGTAACTCAACATTTTACTATTGAAGGTTTCTGAGAAAAAATGATCAAATTAATGTTTTAGGAAGATTAATCCAGTATTATTTAACAAGGATGAACAAAGAAGAGGGAAGAATACAGACAGGAAAGCCAGTCAGGAAACGGTACAGGTAAGTAAGAACCTGAAATCCAAGAACTTAACAGAAAACATAGATTAACCTAGACATACTGATTAAGAACAGAAAGAACCTGTTGAACAATTTGCTGTTATGAGAGAGGAAAAGATAAAGACTGCTTCATTCATTTATTTTCAGAAAATGCTTACTATAAGTTTTATTACAATATCCCTAGCACTTAGCATTATTAAATCAATCTGAGATAAGTCAAAAGTAACCCTTAAGATTTGAGGCTTGAAGGACACCTGGGTGCTTCAGTCGGTTTGAGTGTCTAACTTCGGCTCAGGTCATGATCGCACAGTTCAAGAGTTCGAGCCCCGCGCTGGGCTCTGTGCTGACAGTTCAGAGCCTAGAGCCTGCTTCCAATTCTGTGTCTCCCTCTCTCTCTTCCCCTCCCCTGCTCAAGCTCACTCACTCTCTCTCTCTCTCTCTCTCTCTCAAAAGTAAGTAAAAATATTAAAACAATTTTTAAAAAAAGATTCGGGGCTTCAGAAAGTAGTATGAGGCAAATAATGAGCAAATTCTGGAGAGAACACTTGATTTTAAAAGACTAGTTGATTATTTCGGTTTTAGAAATGCTGAGTTTTTTTTAGTTTTATTTTTATGTAAAAAAACTTTTTGTACCAAATATATTTATAAAAGTTTTTACCTTTGTATGATGAGGTATTTGATATGTGCAAAGAATCTGATAAGAATATATGTAAAATATACCATAAAGCACAAAAATAAAATGAATGATAAACTCATCTCTGATCTAAAAAGTAGAGTATGAACAGTATCTTTAAGTTCTTGTTGTGTTCATCCCGAATTTTAACCTGCCCCACATTCCACATAGGAAATCACTGTACTAAATTTTTACTTAATCATACCCTTACCTTTCCTTAGTGTTTTACCCTGTTTCTGTATCATTAAACACTATGTTTAGTGTTTAACTTGTTTCTACTTTCCGATTAAAAACAGAATCATACTAGAAGGCATACCTTATTTTATTGTGCTTAGCTTTATTGTGCTTCACAGATACTGCCTTTTTTTTTTTTCCAACAAACTGAAGGTTTGTGGCAACCCTGCATCAAGCAAGTTTATCAGTACAATTTTCCCATCAGCTGCTCACTTCATGTCTCTGTCTCACACTTTTGGTAATTCTCACAGTATTTCAAATTTTTTCATAATTATATTTATTATGGTGATCTATGATCAGTGATTATGACTCAATGAAAGGTCAGATGATGGTTGGCATTTTTTAGCACTAAAGTATTTTTTAATTAAAATATGTACGTTTTTTTGGACATGATACTACATTTAATAGACTAACTGTAAACTTTTATAAGCACTGAGAAGTCAAAAAATTCATCTGACATGCTTTCTTGCAATATTTGCTTACTGAAGAGATCTGGAACCAAACAGGCAATACCTCCACGGAATACCTGTACACGTGTTTCCCAGTGAAGACACACTATTTTTTCACTATATACGATTCTACGATAATCAATGTGGGTATATGTGGCTATAGGTCATTCATCTGTGGTATTCTGTAACACTTCAATATGCTACTGTATGAACACTTTTAATGTACATCACAACTTCCTCACCCCTTCTCCTGCTGATGTATATTTGACTGTTTCTAAGTTCATGCTATTATAAATAATGTTTCTAACAAATCACTCTTGAACACCTCTCCTGTTACACACATCCAAGAATTTTTCTTACATAACCAGAAGAGAGATTTTGTCACAGGTTACATGCACGTTCAATTTTAAAGACAATGCCAAATTATTTTCACTTTATTTTTTTTAACGTTTTATTTATTTTTGAGTGACAGAGACAGAGTGCAAGCGAGGGAGGGGCAGAGAGAGAGGGAGACACAGAATCTGAAGCAGGCTACGGGCTCAGAGCCATCAGCACAGAGCCCAGCGCAGGGCTCAAACTCACAAACCCGTGGGATCATGACCTGAGCTGAAGTCAGATGTTTAACTGACTGAGCCACCCAGGTGCCCCTCATTATTTTCAAAGAAGAGTTATTTAAGTTAGAAAGCCAGTACACCAAAGAACATAAGCAATGTAAAACACATGCCTAATTAAATTTGAATCACAGGTAAGCACTCAAATCCACATTAAAAATAATCATCACCATTCTGTTATTCTGTAATGCCCAGAATTACAAGTTAAAATTATATAAGCATCTCACAGGAAACTGTCTCCTCATTCCCTTCTGTTTGCTCAGTGGATATTTTCATCACAATATGTCATTCTCTTAGATGAGGTTTTCTGGGTGGCAATAATAAAAACCTATACAAAGGTACTTAGCCCTAAGTGGAAACTTATATTAAATAAAGGTATCTCACAGAACTGATAAGCAGGAATTACAGTGGGAGCTGGAAATCAGGAACTACAAAAATGTCAAGAATTAAAGATATTCTAACCCTCTGGAACAAAACTGCCTCTCAAAGGTGAGAGATAGTTTGTCCCTGACAGTGGACTTCATTTTGCTCTCCACACACCAGTCCCCTCTGCCGTTTCTCTGTGACCATAGGCTAACCGTAGTTGTTTATGCCCCAGTTACACATTTTTCTAGAAGAAAAGACCAAAAGAATCTGTATCTTTGCCTTCTAACAATTCCAAGTTGCTGAAAAACTGCTTAGCCTCATTTTGCAAAGGGGTCTACCTACGGTCCCAACAGCTATATGTACTGGGAATATCAGGATCCTGCTCTTAACAAACACAGCTCTAGAGACCTACTGTTAAAGCAAAGGCAGCAATTCTCAGATGAGGGCCTAAGATGAGCAGATAACATAGAAAGCATCTACAACAACAACCAAGGGAAAAAAGTGACAAGTAAAATGGATTGTAACTATGAGAAACATAACCGTTAATTCCACACAACTCATGGACTCCTGTAATCAGCATTCAAAAGTCAAACATATAAATACCCAATGCTCATTCTGATAGGAAATACCAGCAGTTTGCTCTCTCATTTTTCTCTGCCTGCCCCTTAAGTATAGTTTACAACTATGATACCAAAAGCACAAGTAGCAAAAGGAAAAATATAAACATCACTAAAACTTAAAACTTTTGTGCTTCAAAGTACAACTCAACACTTCAACAAAGTGAAAAGACAGCCCACAGAATAAGAGAAAATGTTTCTAAATCATTTGTATAATAAGGGACTTGTATCTAGAATAAAGAACCTTAAAATTCAATAGAAAGACAACCCAGTTTAAAACTAGGCAAACGATCTAAATAAACAAATCTCCAAAGAAGATACACAAATGCCCAATAAACACCAAGGGGCGCCTGAGCTGCCCAGTCAGTTAAGCATCCAACTTTGGCTCAGGTCACGATCTCATGGTTCAGGAGTTTGAGCACTGCATCAGGCTCTCTGCTGTCAGTACAGTGCCTGCTTTGGGTCCTCTGTCCTCATCTCTCTCCCTGTCCCTCCCCCCTCTCAAAAACAAATAAGCATTTTTTTAATGCCCAATAAACACCTAAAAAGATGCTCAACATCATTAGACATCAGAAAATTACAAGTCAAAACCACAATGAAAAATAAAATCAGCAAAATGGCAAAGTAGGGAGCTTCAAGTTCTCTCACCTGACAAACATCAACAAACAAGCAGTAAATGCCACAACCAACTTTGTTAAACTATGGAGAACAGGTAAAGGTGTACAACAACTAAGCAAATGACAAATCAAGAAAGAGACAATTTCAAAACCTGGCAGAGCAGCAACCTTAATCTATGGTCCCAGTACGGAATCCTGGTCCCAGAAACAGAACAGACTTTATTCACAAATTTGTGTGAATATCTGGTCTCACCTTCTAGGGGCTACCTGAAGGGCTGATGCAAGCTGCTCATTTCTGTTTCACCTAACTCAGAACTCTAGCTAGAAAACCAATAGTCATCTGAAAACAGAGCAAGAAGAACCACCTAAAAATGCTTGGAACAAAAGTTACTATCTAAGCACATAATAAATCACTTAAAGCACAGTAGCAAAAGATTTCTTTGACAAATTAAGAGTACAGATGGAAATATGAAGACTATATGCATGCCCACAACAGTATACATGCTCAGAAAAAACCTGAGATCCCTAAACTTCCACCTTGGACTGACCACTGGGCTCAGTGCAAGCCTGGCTAAGTGAAGGACTGCCCCAACACAGAATTGGGAAAGGTATTCATTCTTCTATATGTTTGTTCAGAATATTTTAGCTTTTGTTTTAGTTGCTGGTATTCAAGGCAGTCTCTGTCAAAACACTGGCTGAACACAAGCTAAGGAACAAAGAATTTACCATACATGACAAGGAATAAAGTCTTTGCCCCCCCCCCCCTCCAAAAAGTGGTTTGAGAAAAAAAATCACTTAAAAAAATGGACTATTAGAGCCTTTAACAAACAAACAAAAAAACCTTAAGGGGAAAATACAAATGGCAGAGTTATCACATTATAATATTCATATGCCCAGTTGCCAACTACAAACACAAATCACAAAGCATAGAAAGAAACAGGAAAATATGGCCCATCCAAAGGAAGAAAATTGACAAGAATATCCCTGAGAAAATCCCATATAAAATACTTACTAGAAAAGCCTCAAAACAAGTCTTAAATATATTCAAAAAGCTTAAACATGAAAAAGAACAAAAACAATTCAAAAAACCATGCATTAACAAAATTAGAGCATCGACAAAGAAACAGAAGTTACAAAAAGGAAGCAAGCAAATTCTAAAACTGAAAAGCAAATGAACTACAATGAAAAAACAGAAATCACTAGAGTGACTCAAGAGCAATTTCAGCAACAGAAGAAGAATCAGTGAGCTTGAATGTAGGACATCTGTAATTGAGTCTGGGAGAGAGAAAAAAAATGAAAAAAAAAGAACAGGACCTAGGAGATACAGTGAGACACCATCAAGCAGACCAACATAGACAATACGGGAGTCTCGAGGGGAAGAGAAGGAAAGGAACAGAGTATTTGAAAAGATCAAAACTCTTCCCACATTAGACGAAATCCATGAATCTACAAATCCAAGAAGCTCGATAAGTGCTAGGTAGGATAAACTCAGAGACCCACTCTAATAAAATTGTTGAAGCCCAAAGACAAAGAGAGAATCTTGAAAGTACCATGACAGAAGTGACTCATCATGTACAGGGAAGCCTCAATAAGATTAATGGCTCATTTCTCTTCAGAAACCATGCAGGCCAGAAGGCAGTGGAATGACAAGTTTAGGTACTGAAAGAAGAAACTCTGAGATGGTTCTTTTTATGTGTCAACGTGACTGAGTACCCAGTCAAATACCTGAGTACCCAGATATTTGGTCAAACATTATTCCAGATATATCTGTGACAGTGTTTCTGGCTAAGGTTAACATTTGAATTGGTAGACTGAGTAAAGCAGGTTGCCCTCCATAACATGGGTAAGGCCTCATCCAGATAATCGAAGACGAACATTGAACAAAAAGGCTGAGTAAGAATGAACTCCTCCTGCCTGAGTGCTTTGAGCTGAGTCTCAGTCTTTTCCTGACTTTGGAGTTGAACTGAAACACTGGCTCTCCTTAGATCTGGAGCCTGTCAATATTTAGACTAAAACTTATATCATTAGCAATCCTAGTTCTCAGGCCTTCAGACTCTGACAGGAACTACACCATTGGCTCTCTTGGGTCTCCAGCTTACTGACTGCAGATCTTGGGACTTCTCAGCCCCCCAAAATCACTAGAGACAATTCCTTATAATGCATGCCTAAGAAAATAATGTATGTGCATGCATGTATACACACATACACTCTATTGGTTCTGATTCTCTGGAAAACCCTGCCTAATACAACTGTCATCCAAGAATTTTGTATCTGCCAAAAACATCCTTTAAAAATAACAGAGAAATTAAGACATTCCCAGATAAAACAAAAGTTAACACAGTTCACTACCACTAGACCCATCCTACAAGTAACGCTAAAGGGAGTTGTTTAGTCTAAATGAAAAACACTAGAAAGGAACTCAAAGCCATATGAATAAAGATCTCCAAGAAAGGTAAAACACAAATATAAAGACCACTATTATGGTACCTCTTACTTGTAGCCTCATTTGTTATTTCCTACAAGATTTAAAATACATTTTAAAAATTATAAATATGTTATTGGGATACCATGTATAAAGATGCATCCTGAAACAAAAACAACATAAAGCATGGGAGAACAGAGGTATTATAGGCACAGGAATTTGTATGCCATTACAGTTAAGCTGGTATCAATTTGACCTAGACTGTTATAAATTTAGAATGCCAGAAGTCATCCTCACGGTAACCACAAAGAAATATCTAAAAATATATACACAAAGAAATAAGGAGGGAATCAAAACAATTCACTACAAAAATCAAGTAAACATACAAAAAAAGACAGTAATGGAGGGGCAAAAATGGAATAAGACATTCAGGAAACACCTAACAAAATAGCAGAGGCACGTGCTTCTTTATCAGCAATTATTTTAAATGTGAACAAAAAAACATCCAACAGAACAGAAGAATAAACAGTTCTACAATAATAGTTGAAGATTTCAATCCACTACTTTCCATAATGGATAGAACATCCAGCAAGAAGATCAATAAGGAAAAAAGAGAACATAACCAACACTATAAACTAATTAGACTTAATAGGCACATATAAAATACTCTACAGAACAACAATATATTCATCCCATGTGCATATGAAAACATTCTCCAGGAAAGACTATACATTATACCACGAAACAAGTCTCAATAATTTAAAAAGACTGAAATTATACAAAGAATCTTTTCTGACCACAATGGAATAAAGCTAGACATCAATTACAGAAGGAAATTTCATAAATATGTAGAAATTAATACATCCTAAACAACCAGTTGGTAACAGAAGAAATCACAAGAGAAATCAGAAATTAGAGACAAACAGAAACGCAAAACATATCAAAACTTATACTATACATTGAGGTTGTGCTCAAATGAGTATTTATACCTGTAAATGCCTACATTAAGAAGAAAGATCTCAAATCAATAATCTAACTTTACACCTTGAGAACTGAGAAAAAGAAGAGCAAACTAAACCCAAAGCTATCAGAAGAAAGGAAATGATCAGAGATAAAATTAAGAAAACCATATAATCAACAAAACCAAGAACTATTCTTTGAGATCAATAAAATTGACAAACCTATGGCTAGAAAAAAAAAGACACAACTAAAATCACAGATGAAAGTAGAAACATTACTATAGACCTTAGAGAAACAAAAAGGATAAGAAAATAATGTAAACAATTTTATGCCAACAAATTAGATAACCCAGAGGAATGGACAAATTGCTAGAAATATACAAATTACATAAACTGACTCAAGAAGAAAAAGAAAAATCTCAACAACCTAAACTACTAGAGATTGAATCAGTAATTAAAAACCTCCTGATAAAGAGAAGTCCAGGACCAGATGGCTTCACTAGTGAATTATACCAAACATTTAAAGAATTAACACCGGGGCGCCTGGGTGGCGCAGTCGGTTAAGCGTCCGACTTCAGCCAGGTCACGATCTCGCGGTCCAGGAGTTCGAGCCCCGCGTCGGGCTCTGGGCTGATGGCTCAGAGCCTGGAGCCTGTTTCCGATTCTGTGTCTCCCTCTCTCTCTGCCCCTCCCCCGTTCATGCTCTGTCTCTCTCTGTCCCAAAAATAAATAAACGTTGAAAAAAAAATTAAAAAAATAAATAAAAAAAAATAAAGAATTAACACCAATTCTTTTTCAAACTCTTACAAAAAATTAGTGAGAAGGGAACACTTCCCAACTCATTCTATGAAGCCAGTATTACTCTGACACCAAGGACAAAGGTTTCACATAAAAAGGAAACTACAGACCAGTATCCTTTTGACTATAATCAGGAATGTCCAACAAAGTTGTAACAAGCTAAACCCAGTGGCATATTAAAAGGACTGTACATCATGACCAAGTAGAGTTTATCCCAGGAATTCAAGGATGACTCAACATAACAAAAATCAGTCAATGTGATACACCTTAATAAAATGAAGGGAAAAAAGCACATGATCATCTCAACCGATGCAGAAAATGCACTTAACAATATTCAGACAACCCTTTCATTATAAAAACAGTTAGAAAATGAGGAATTAAGTGAACTTCCTCAGGATAAAGGGCACTTACCAAAAATCCACAGCTAACAGCATATTCATGGTGAAAGACTGAACCTTTCCTCCTTAAGATCAGGACAAAGACTAGGATGCCTATTTTTACTACTACAATTCAACAATGTACCCAAAGTTCTAGCCAGAGCAATGAGACAAGAAAATGTGAAAAATAAAAGGCACCCAAATTGGGAAGAAGTAAAACTATCTCTAGTCACAAATGAAATGATCCTACGTTTGTATAACAAAATTCCAAAGAATCCATAAGAAAGCCACTAGACCAAATAAACAATTTCTGCAAAGTTGCAGGTTACAAGATCAACATACAAAAATCAGTTGTGTTTTTATCTATCTTCAATGAATGACCCAAAAACACAATTTAAAAAGTTATTCTATTTACAAAACCAGCAAAAAGAATAAAATACCCAGAAATAAATTTAGCTAAGGGAAAGACTTATACACTGAAATTTAGAAAAGAATGCTAAAAGAAATTAGAGTTGACCTAAATAAGTGTTAAGATATTCTACACTCGTGGGTAGGAAAACTTGATATTGCTAAGATATAAATACTATTCAAAGTGATCTACAGATTCAGTGCAATCTCTATCAAAATCCCAATAGCCCTTGTTGCAGAAATGGCAAAGCCTATGGCTAAACAACACGGAATTTATTTAGAGATAATGAAATGTTCTAAAAACTGACACCTGGGAGGCTCAGTCAGTTGAGCATCCAACTCTTGATTTCAGCTCAGGTCATGATCCCCAGGTCATGGGATCAAGCCCCATGTTAGGCTCCATGCTGAATGTGCTGCCTGCTTAAGATTCTTTGTCTCTCCCCCTCTACCCCTTTTCCTCACTCACATGCCCTATAAATAAAATAAAAAACAGCTGATTAAAAACTGATTGTAGGGGAGCCTGGGTAGCTCAGTTGGTTGAGCGTCCAATTCTTAATTTCAGTTCAATTCTTGATCTCACAGTTGGTGGAATCAAGCTCCACATCAGGCCTTGCCCTAACAGCACAGAGCCTGCTTGGGATTCTCTCTTTCTCTCTCCCCCAAAACACATAAATATTTTTTAAAAAATAGATTATAGTGATGGCTGAACAACTCTGAAAATCTTAAAGCCAATGAATCGTACACTTTTAAATAAGTGGTTGAGATAGACTATACATGCCCAAAACAATTAAAATTGTTCAAATATATATACATACATATATATATATACACATGCATATATATACGTGTATATACATGCATATGTATATATATGCATGCATATATATATATACACATATGTGTGTGTATATATACATATGTGTATATATATATATTTCTCCTTCACTAATATTCTCCATTTACTCTCTTCATGGATCTCTAAAATGTATTCATTTATAACACTGTCTAGCTGATATCTCCTAAATCTTTGCCATCAGCCCTGACCTTTCTCCTAAACTCAAGACCTAAATACCCACACTTCCTGCTGTATTCATGACAAGAGGAGTCACGTCAGTCACAAAGTTCAAATTGATTTTCAGACTTCAACACACTGTTTCAGCTAACAGGTCTTTTCCTCCCATACCAGTAATTCTGGTATCTCTCCGTCACCACCACCTACTCTACCCCCCACATTCAGTAACCAATTTCTGTCAGTTCTACCTCTGTAACATCTTTGCTTTCAACAAAGTCATTTTTTCAAAACAGCATAATTTCCTTTCCTTCAATTCCTCTTCTCTCCAATATAGCAACATATTCCCAAATATCGGTCAAGAAATTCACAATATAATATGTACCATACCTTCCCCTTTTAAAACCCTTCAATAGCTTCCCACTCACTACAGAATAAAATTCCCCTTCTCCACAGCTTTATCTACAAAACCTTTTATATGTCATTCTTGAACACACACACACACAAAAAAAAAAAAAAAAAAAAAAAAAAAAAAAACCCCACTTACCATTACTTTAGCACATCATGGCTTTCTTGCCCAGGTGCTTCTTCTTAGAACTTCATTTGACTTAACTAAATTCCTCATCCTCCAAAACAGAGATGCCTTTATTATTCTCTCAAAATATACTTTTCTTCAAGTTTAAGATGTCATCAAATTATAGACATCTGTCAATGTTAGAAATGTTAAAATGTGGAAAAAAATATATGCCTTAGACACAGTAAAATACAATAAATATCTTCTTCCTCTTAATTTCCTCAATACAATGTTTGGATTTCATTAACTTATATCTCAGGCCTCATATTATGAATTAATGTCTGTTGACCACTTTAGATTACAGACTTTGTGATGACAAAAATTCTGTCTTGCTCATCTATGATACAGTAGCAATCCCATTAGAGTTTGAGTAAGACAACCCAGACCAGAGTGTGTAAAGAAAGAAAATAGCACTAATAACATCTATCTCACATTCATTATCAGAATAAATTACAGAATATACATTAAAATCAATGTGTAAAGTGGATCTTATTCAAATGCAGGATTTTGGTATTTTAAAAGATATATTTACTAAAATTAAATGTCACACTGCAAATCTGTCACTCTTCAATATCAGAAACTACATTAAGGAATACAGGAAATTTTTCTCAAGGAAATTTCTACAGGAAATTGCTTCATCCTATAATACTTCAGTAACAGAACAATCACCTGACTCTAGGAGAACAAAGCACTCCTCCAGCACTCCAAAGCAGACTAGTGAGTGTACAATTAGTGAATGTATCCTATGCCTGCTTCTAGAGAGCAGAGTCTGTGACTTATTCCTGTTTCTGGTCCTAGGATTCTCAAAAAGAACAAATAACAGAGTATCCAAAAAGGCATGCGTAGTTTGAAAACAAAACAACACTTCATCCATTTCTTTATTTTGAAAGTTGTATTAGTTTGAATTTTCAAACATAAAAGAAGGGTATATCAAAGTAGAGCATAGGCACTGACATGAAATGAATGACTAAGACATGAGGCTACCTTTGAGAGTTTCATGTCCATCACTCCTCTATTGCCTGGACCAGTAGAATATTCCTCTTTTCAGGTCTCCTACCTCTAGATCTCACCCTCCTGAACCCAGCTTTTACACTTAGGGAAAATTACAGCAACAAAAAAGCTAATCAGTCCACTTCACTACCCCTCCAACAGTTGCCTATCTGCTTGTGAACAAAAACAACCTGGCCTCTCCCAAGGCCCATGTTTTGAGCCAAACTTGAATCTCTAGCAAGTGACTGAAATTTCTTAAGCTCTTTCAAGCTTTTGAGCCTTTGCTCAAGCTTCTCCTTCCAGCAGCTTCCTTTCCCCTCCCTTGACCAATTCTGACCAATCATTTAAAACTCAGCTGAAGTTTCCCAACTCCTGAGAGCATTCCACAAACTATAAGCTTAGGTTAATGGTTCCTCCCTTGAGTTCCTACAGAAAAACATGTTCCCTATCTCTAACTTATCACACATCCAACTGAAATTTAAAAATTAAAAGTATCCTCTTAAAAAAAAGTTTCTTCCAGTAGACTCTGAGTACCACAAAACCAAGAACCAAGTGGTTTCCACTTTGTAGCTCATTTATCTGAACAGTGCCACTCAGTAAATGTCTTTACTAAACTGAAATACTGACCATAATGTTGGTTTCCAAGGAATTATTTCTTTCCACTGTAGAAACAAAGAAAGAAAAAAGAAAGAAAAAAGGAAGGAAGGAAGGAGGGAAGGAAGGAAGATAGAAAGGAGGGAGGGAGGGAGGGAGCTGAGAGGGTTTTTTGGTTAGGTTCTTCTGTCTGTTGGGGTTTTTGTTTGTTTTTTTCGCTAGGTCTTCTTAACAGCTAATACAACACAAGAGCACAGGTGTCTTGATGACTATCATACACTAGCAACATAACTACATGTTTTCAGATCTATTCTCCAGGCTTACCCTGTACTGCTCTGTAGCACAGGCAACTCCATTTTCCAAGCAACATTGCCCTCTCGTTTCCAGGGAGATTTGGCCAGTGAGAGTGGCTAATGATTGATAGAAGGCAAAAGAGGAAGAAGCCAAGAGTATTTCTCCTCCATTCTTCCCACTCCCTGACACATCCTTGGCAGAAGCTTTGTGTCTTCCATAACTCCAGTTCCCTCCAGAAGTCCCGCCCCCTGACATCCCTGCCCCTATCACGAAGCCCCAGCTATGGCTCTAGCTCCCCTACAGGGCTCTGGCTTCAGAACTCTGACAACACCAGCTTTTCTCATCTTCCCCGAGTCCTAACAGCATCAGAGGCTTCGGATATTATTAATATCTGATTTGTCTCACAGTTCCGTTTGGTTTCTCAGCAATACCTGTACAACCAGTTCCTGAATTAACTCTCCTCTGTTGAAAGACCTACTGTGGTTAATGTATTCTAGATGAATCCTGTTTTTAAATGTCATTTAAAATAAAGCGTATCAAAAAGTGTAATACCTCAGCATACTAGAGCATAAAAACTTTCAATCTTGAAGAAAACTTACTACACAAAATTATTATTCTGAATACGGGGCTGCGAGGGTGGGGGGACAGGAGGGAACCATGCATTTAATTCTTAAAGATAAAGAAGCTAACATTTTATTCATACCAAAGTGCTCCTCAGTGGAATGAAGTCTTTCCTCAGCTGCAATGTTTGCCTGAATTAAGTCAATCACTTATAATAAAAATGTCACTTTTTAAAAACTTATTTGGTAGAGGAGAAAATTGGAAGGATTATGGGAGTTGGAGTCACTGCAGGCCAAGACATCTGTTCAGAGGGGGGAAAAAATGTTAAAGACCTCCTGTCAGTGACTTATCCAAATCCACAAAATTCAGTCCTTTTTCAAGACAAACCCAACTAATCAGTTAAAAGACATACCTTTAACCATTCATCTTATATCCTAAATTTCTTAAAAGATCATAACGTGTTAAAGTGAAAAGAATCGCTTTAATATAAATAAGAGCATAAGCTGTAAATGGTTCAATATTAACAACTGACTATTACAGGACTTCTCAATTCCCCTTTCATGTCATTACTACATGAAATCCTCCAAATAGAACTAGTCTAATAAAATAATTCAGTAATCATTCACCATCTATAAAATATTTCAGGAAATGAAACCCTTTTAGAGCACAGAGAACATCTACTATTTGGTTTTATTTTGTGAATAAAAATATTTCTTAATCATTGAAATAGTTTGTTCTGGATCCCACAGAAAAATATTAGACGATAATCCCCAAACTAAAGAAAAAATCAATTTAAGAGTACAGACTTTGGAAGAATGAGATAGTAAAGAGAGAAAGACCTCATGTTAACAACAAGAAGCACGTCCTGAGAAACCACACACTACTAGGCATTTTACATAAATCACCTCATTTTACTTAAAACCCTACAAGGCAATGTCACAGTGAGGAAATGGAAACCCAAAAAAGGTTACAGAGTTTTTCCAAGCAACTTGACCAGCAACTGGTAGAAGTAAAATTTGAGATCAGTCTTACCCGGCTCTAGAATCTGATTCTCCTTTACTTTCTCTAGAACAGTATTTCCTGTGGGTGATTTCAAGCTAAAAATGAACCAGAGGGGGTGCCTGGGTGGCTCAGTCGGCTGAGCACCAACTTTTGATTTCGGCTCAGGTCATGACTGTAGGTTCCTGGGATTGAGGCCCACATCAGGCTCTGCACTGAGCAAGGAGCCTGCTTAAGATTCTCTCTCTTTCCCCCTCTGCCCCCTCCCTGCTTGCACTCTCTAAAATTAAAAAAAAAAAAGTTAAAATTAAATTTTTTTAATTAAAAAAAAATACATGAACCAGAGAATTACTTAAGGGGGGGGGGGTGCAAAATGACATGACAATCTCTAGGTAGTATTTTATTTTTTTTAATTTTTTTTTCTCTAGCTAGTATTTTAAATTGTATTTAATAATATCAAACTCTCCACATTTTTAACCTAAATAATACTCATATAAATAAAAAGAGAGCTTTCCTTAGCATCAACTATATGTCGAGATCTGCAAACAGATAAAAAAAAAAAACCTACCTAAAACAGTTCATAATTACCAATTAGTTTCTCATTGATACAAAAGCTCAAAAATGATTACCAACCTCTCAAAGTCACCATCCAACCTACTCCCCTAATTTTGTAATTATTTATCATCATATGTGGATAGAATAACCTTGTCAGATCTTCTCGATTAATTATTTGTCCTATTTGTCTGATTAATGTCTGAAAGTTTGGTGAAATCTGAGTTACTATCCTAGCCCCTCTGTGCAAACTTTGACATCTGCTTTCTAGCTATTATGCAGTCACCAATACCCTCTACGTGGATATTCCTTTCTAAAATAAACCTGGCTCCACCAAGAGAATATCGTTTACATCACAATTCAGTACACATACACATGTTATACAACTGAAAAAAACATTTGATGACTACCATGTTTACACTCACTGTACACAATGCACCTGATATTTTCTAATTTATCTTAATCACAGGAGCAACCCACTAAAACAACCTCACAAATCACTAACATGCTACTAGAACACCACTCTAGAACCCAAACCCATTAAGAAAGTCCTGACACGACATGAAGATTTTTCCTTCCTCTTTCTTTCCAAACGAAAGGAGAAAAAAGTTAATGAGGAAAGAAAAATAAGGGTAAAAGGTACTATATGCCTCCAAAAGTTTTCCCTAAAAGTATAATGATTCTTGGGAATTATTTTTAACAACATACTCATATTTCATCATTATGGTAAAATATATATAACATAAAATTTCCCATTTTAACCATTCTTAATTGTATAACTCAGTAGCGTTAAGTACATTCACAACGGTACCACCGTCACCATTATCCATTTTCAGAACTTTTGCATCATCCCAAAAAGAAGCTCCATCCCAACTTACAGTAATTCCCTATTCCCCTTCCCCCAACCCCTGGGAAACTCTAGTTAATTTTTATAAGATTTTATAAACATAAACAAAAGACGTGAAAATAAAATATGAACACCTATAGACACATGACCCAGACTCAACAAATTATCAAATTTTGCTATATTTATTTACCTGCCCCAAACCTCCTGTCATTTTACCCCTACTTACTTAGAAAATAAAAAACTTCAGATTCTTCTTACAAACCACAATGTCGTTATCACAGCTAACAATATTAACAAGAATTCCTTGGTATCATCAACATTGAAATTTTATAAATATAGTCAACTTAATTATAAAAAATACTTGTTTTCACCAAACTTCTCATTGATCCTCTCAATACTGCAATGATTTCTGAATAATTTCATGTATAACTGTTTAATAAAAGATAATTATGATTCAAGACTAAAAATACCACAATGTTTCAAATGAAAGCTTTCTGAGGAATTCTACAGAGAGACTATGGTTCTCTACTAAAAACACAAAATATTACTTAGTATCTCATAAATGGAATGTTTTCTCCGCAAAACAGCACAAAAGTAACCTAGTGTAATCAGATAGAATCATTATTTATTTTATATAAGCAATCATTACTAACTAGAAAAGCCTATTTGTCTAGTATTGTTTTTTTTAATGGACTAGTAGATGAAATTAAGAAAAACCTAGGTAACTTTTCTTTAACCTAGCACTGTTCTTAACAGTGTTGTAAAATGTGAAGATATGATTGTACTTAAAAACCTTTTTGGTTCTGTAAAAACAGTCAAACTAGAACACTTGAAATGATATATGAATAAATCCTTAGCTTAACAACTATAGTAGTAATTTCTATTCCTATGAGAAATGACTTTGATTCACAGAGAGTTTGATATCATAAAATAACACTCATTTTCAAAATATAAAAGACTAGAAGAGATAAAAGACAAAACGGGGGCTCATTCAAATTTAACCCATAATTTTTCATATACTACAACCACTAGTTAAAAAGAAATTATCAGCCTACGGAATATAAACAAACAAATCTCAAAATATGAAACAAAAAGTCAAATGTAAACAAGAAAAAAAGATGTCTACATGAGTTTCATAGTGTCTTTTCTAATCCTATGTATTTTTACTAATGCAAAATATATCAGCTTAGAAAGTATAATCGTAAAGTGCTTTAAAGTTTGGGATTACAAGAGATTACCTCCAAGATCAAAAGCAGCACTGAACGAATACCAGTATCACATGATCTAACTGCACAAAAATTTGCTGTTGCTCAATTTCTGCATCACATGCGGGTCTAACACAGACCAAGAAAATTGAAACACTTAGATGTTTACTAGGAAGCATTTGTGCATGTGTTTGTTTAGATAAAGTTGTGTCACTACCTTTACCCAAATCATTTTCAAAGTGGTGATCCTAGAACTTCTTGAAAGATAAGAAATGCCTGATTTGCTTTTAGTCCTTGTCTCTATAACCTGAATAAACTCAAAAACTACAAATATAACATTACTGTAATGAACATTCTAAAAATGTCAAGTTCCAAGAAAAAAACTCCTGAATTATCTTCATTATATGATTTTTAAAGTTTGCTATGGTAAGAAGTATGGTTTAAAAAGGCAATCAGCTAATATACTCTGCATAGTTATCACTGTTCAATGAGGGTAAATGTCCAAATGTTGAATAAAGAATAAAAAACTAGAAAATAATTTTCAAGGTGTGCAAGTAGTTCTATATCATAAAAGATTCTATTTTGCATCTTGACTATAAACAACAAAAAGGAAAAAAGAATGGAAAATCTAGGTCTAAATATTTTATAGAAGTCAGATTCGCAATTCAAAGAGCAATAATAAGAGTGCTCTGATGGCTCTTACTCTAAATTTTTGCAGGCCAGTGAATTTATTTAACTTCTGAAAAGCATAGTATAAAGTTTTAAGCACATACTTTATAAACATTTTGTGGACTGAATTTCTAAAATACTCAGGTTTACCATTAATTAGCTGTCATCATGAACTTCCACCTCAGGAGACGGAAATACACACACACACACACACACACACACACACACACATACACGTAGATATAGATGTAGATAAATATAGACATATGATGTGTGTGTTGTGGCTGGCAATGTTTTTAAGTTTCTGAAGAAAGTCACTGATTTCATCTTGCCCTGTTACCTGCCACGAAGAACGTAAAGCAGCCTAACTTGTAGGCAGCATCCACAGCTGATCTGGTGCAAAATTAACCACCAAATCAGTTAAGAGAAGGCACATTCCGACAATTTCTTCACTTCAAAAAATATTTATCATTATGATCAGTGTCCATGACTCTTCAATATTAAAAGTATGATTAACTCTTTTACACTATTTGTACAGTAAATAATTTCAAATTCCTTGCCAGATTTGATTCATTCTTCTATGTTACTGATCAGTAACAATTAGCTGGGAACTCGGTATGAGCCACAGGACCCTACTCAGCACTTTTTACAAACAAGACTCTATTCCTCACCATACACCTGCAAAGTAGTCTTACCCTATTTTACAAACGAGAAAACTAAGTATCAAAATGTTCACATCACATCAAGACTGAATTCCTAAGTGGTGGAACCAGACTCTAATCCAGGTCCACCTAGGTAAGGTCTGTTTGCTCTTCCCAGCGCCACAGACTCCCCTTTATGCCAACCTTGTTTATGGGTTTAAAAAAAATCTCCCCCTCTTTTTCCTCCAGAAATTTGTATTTAGGACTGGGAGATGAGAATAAAGTTATTTCCAGGAATTATTTCTGTGAATACCATGGCACAATTTTCTCCAAATTCTTCTTGGTTTGCCTTACGATATTTTAAACATGAATATTGAAAATCACATCACTGACTCAAGACTCAAGACTTAAAGGCATGCATTAATCACCACGAAGTATTTCCTACAATACTAAAGACTCTGAACACAGCAAACATCCAAAAGCTGGAGTAGTATATTGGTAAAAGTATGGCCAAACAGTATTTCTTTGCACTAAGTGTAAACACAAGTTTCTAAGAATAAAACTACGTGAAGCTCAAAATTGTTTAGTTATGTTAGAATTCTCCACTCTAAATACTAGAATCAACCAGAAAAATGTATTTATACATTTTCTTCACAGAGAATATTTTACAACTGTCTGAAGATGTCATTACTCCATCCTTCTTGAAAGTTATTTTCACTAGGTACAGACTACTCTGCTGGCAACTCTTTCCCAGCACACTGAGATACATCCCACTGTCTTCTGGCTTCCATTTCTGCTCCTGAGCAGTCCACCATCAGTGTAACTGCTATAGCCACATTAAAGATAATCCATCTTTTGTTCTCTGCCAACTTTATGAGATTCTCTTTGTTTCTAGTGTTCTCCATGTTACTATGATGTGTCTAGACGTGTGTTTAAAATTCTCAGAACTTCCATAATATAAAAACAGGGAGGGGGACAAAACATAAGGGACTCTTAAATATGGAAAACAAGAGGGTTACTGGAGGGGTTGTGGGAGGCGGGATGGGCTAAGTGGGGAAGGGGCACGAAGAAATCTACTCCTGAAATCACTGGTGCACTATATGCTAACTTGGATGTAAATTTAAAAAATAAATAAAATTCTCAGAACTTCTTAAATTGGTGGACTAGTGATTTCCTCAGCCCTGAAAAATGCTCAGCCATTCTCTTTTCAAACGCTCCTTCCTTTCCTATTATTTCTCCTTTTTACAATTAGAAAATTGATGAAATACTGTTAGACCTTTTCATTCTATGTTCTCTATATATTGTAATCTCTTTCTTTTTACCCATTTCCTGATCTTTCTGTGCTACCTTCTGTATAATTTATTCTCCCTTATGTCCAGTTCATTGGTTTTCTTTAGTTGTATTTAATCTACTGCTAACAGTATCCACTGAGCTTTTCATTGACTTACTGCATTTTTTATTTCTGTAAGTTTTGTTCAGGTCTTTTTCAAATCTCTTAAGTTTCCTGTTGCCCACTGATATTTTCTATCTTTTTGCAAAGAAAATAAATAGTTCTTTCATCATCTGTCTGATAATTTCAAAATCTTTAGTTTTTGAGAGTTCATCTCTGTCAGTCAGTTGTTTCTGCTGTTTCTTACTCATGGTACCTCGTTTCCTTGTGTGCTTGACTATATTTTATTGTGAGCTAGTTCTTTGGAAAAGTATTTATGGGAATTTCCTAGGACTGAAGATAAAAATATATTCTACCTGAGAGGACTTCTATTTGCTTCTGCCAGGTACCTAGACCCACCTTTAAATTCACAATTTAAGGTTCTTTTGGACCACCAGGCAACACTGAATTTGAGCTGCAAATCAAGAAGGAAGGATTATGTTTATAACTTCTTAGGAAATAATATTTTTTCAAGCCCAAGGCAAACATTCTTACAGCCTCCTGTGAGCAAGAGCATGAAAAGGGTTTTCATCTTGGTTTAACCATACTCTATGACCAGAGCTCTTTTGGAGTCCAATTTTATAGGGAAGGAATTTCCTATTAGATTCTCCTCGCTGGGCCTTTATGAGCTTTAATACTCTGAGCCTTAGAAGGCCCTCAAAACTAAAGTAAAAGCACCCTAGAAAGTGGGAAATACCCTCAGAGAAAAAGCAGTTTTAATATTCTACTTACTTCTCTGAATTCTGGCTTTCATATACATTTTGGGTGATTTCTTACTGTCATGTTAGCTCTTAAAGAAAAAAAATTTCTAGCATTTCTAATTCTTTTCAGGGAATTACTTCATCCATGTAATGTAGCTGACCATATTACCTTGTTTTCAATTTTAATAGGTTTCATATTTTTATATTTCAATCACTAAAAGTTTCATTTTGTGGGTAAGTGTAACACTGACACAAGGAACAACTCTTTATTCAGCTCAATTCACTGGTACTGTCTAGGACAGAATTTTGCCAAATCCCGAAACAGATCAATTCCATTATATTATAAGACCATTAAGAGATGGAAAAGATTCTGAAATTAATTCCCTAAATAGACATCTGTATAATTGCTATGGAATTTATTAGTCTGCTGGGGTTTTTTTCCCAACAGCAATATATATAATATACAAAAATTCTGTATTTGAAGCTACTGGAAGATTAGCTCAAGTGGTAAAAAGATGACAAATAACAAGGAACTGAGTTCAATCTTATTTCTGCCAAAAACCAGAATAGTAAAGAAAAAGGCTAATATATGGAACTACATAAAAATTTAGTAAGTCTTCATAAGAATTTTTAAAATGTATAAGCAAAATTAAAAGACAAAATTGAAAACATTTGCAATATACATAATGGGCAAAGAGTTAAAATCAACAGCATGCAGGGGCGCCTGGGTGGCGCAGTCGGTTGAGCGTCCGACTTCAGCCAGGTCACGATCTCGCGGTCCGTGAGTTCGAGCCCCGCGTCGGGCTCTGGGCTGATGGCTCAGAGCCTGGAGCCTGTTTCCGATTCTGTGTCTCCCTCTCTCTCTGCCCCTCCCCCGTTCATGCTCTGTCTCTCTCTGTCCGAAAAATAAATAAACGTTGAAAAAAAAAATTTAAAATCAACAGCATGCAAAGAGTTCCTGAAAATCAACAATAACAAAACCCAAAATGGACAAAGGGCTTAAAAAGGCATTAAAAAAAATAAGAACAAAATCAATCTTTCATTGTTTGTCAATAGGTTAACCAAAAACAATGATTTATAACATCTTCTGATAGCAAGTTGTGGGCAAATGTAATTTATACCATGCACTAAAGTTACAAAAATAATGTTAATTTCTACCCTATTCGGCAGTTTGGCAATAAGAATCAAAATCTAAATTGTGCATTTCCTTTACATAATAACCCCATTTCTTACACACACACACACACACACACACACACACACAATAACTTCATTTCTAGTAATATACTTAGAGTAATAATATCAATGCATGAGGACTTACGAAAAATAAAAATAAATAGAACACAAAACTCATTAAAATTTGGAGTAGTATGCACAATTAAAACTTAAAGTTCAGAAACTGTATGAGTAAGAACAAAAAAGTATATCGCTATTAAAAAGGGTGGGAATAAAAGTTACTTTTTAAAATTTCACTTTATGGTGTAGTTTGATTTTTCTTTAATTAATGATGTACTATCATGATTCTTGGGAGGTTAAAAGTATAGACAAGATTGAACTCATCCAACAATTTTTGTAGTTTTATTTTTTGTTTCTTTTTTTGGTCTGTATAGCAGATGAAATATAGTCACAAATTCTTTGTCACTTTCTCTATCAGGAAATGGAGTTTAAATCTCCTCCCGTTGAATCTGGGCTGACTGTTTGCCCAATAAAATATAGCAGAAGTAATGTTCATCAGATTGTCTGCTTCTACTTCCTACCTCTCAGAATGCTTGTTCTTGGGACATTCACTCTCAGAACCCACCACTCATACCTAGGGCACAGAGAAAAGCCTAATGCAGGTGTTCTGATCAACAGCCCCAGTTTAGCTCCCAGCATCAACTACCAACCATGTGAGTAAACTATGTTGGAAGTGGAAACTCTAACCTCCAATGAGCTGACACAAAGTGAAACAGAGATAAACTAACCCTACCAAATCTTATACAAATATAAAATCATGAGTAAGTAAATATTACAGTACTAATATTACCATATAATATGGATACCTAATAAATATGAAGGTACTAAGTTTTGGAGTGGTTTATCACACAGCAGTTAAAAACTGTAACAGTCTCTTGTTTACTGCTATAAATTGAGCACTTAAAACAGTACCTGGTATGGGGCACCTACTTTTAATAGTCACAGCTTTGAGAGTATGAGTAAAGATGACATACATGGCCTTGGCATTCACAGAGCAGTCAAAAGTGGGACAAAGACTGTAGGTAAAATGACAATTACAATACATAATAAATGTTATATTATACAACAGCGTATTGGGCCAAACAGGAAGGACACAACACAGACTTATTGGTATAAGGAAGCTCCCTAGAGCAATCGCATTTCAGCTAAGACCTCACAAGAGTTAGTAAAATCAAGAGACAGAAAGATTGGGGCACCTGGCTGGCTCAGTTGGTAGAGCATGCTACCCTTGATCTCAGGGATGTGAGGCCCCACACTGGGCATGGAGCCTACTTTAGAGCGAGAGAGAGAGACAGACAGACAGACAGACAGACTATTCCAGGCTTGAGGCAAGCAAAATCATAAATAGTTCCAAAAACCCAAATATTTTGGTACTTTAAAATGAAATCATAGGGGAGGCAGGAGGAGACACAAGACTAAGCAATAGGTGATGGAAGAGTACTGAAAGGTTTTAAGCTACAGAGTCAGAGAATCAACTGAGAGCTTATAAAGATCACGTGGCTCCAGGGACACCAGTCAGAAAACCCTACAGAAACAAAGGCAAAAGATGATGATCTAGAGATCAAGAGGTGAGGGGCACCTGGGTGGCTCAGTTGGTTGAGCGTCCGAGTTCGGCTCAGGTCATGATCTCATGGCTCTTAAGTTCAAGCCCCACTTTGGGCTCTGTGCTGACAGCTCGGAGCCTGGAGCCTGCTTCAGATTCTGTGTCTCCCTCTCTCTGCCCCTCCCCCGCTCATGCTCTGTCTCTCTAAAATAAATACACATTAAAAAAAATTTTTTTTTAAAGATCAAGAGATGATATACCAGAGTAGGAGTACTGAAGATAAAGAGACAATGGATTCAAGACTTAGAATCCACTGAGGGAGATGCCTTTACATAAGGATTTGGGGAAAGGGAGTAAAATGTGTGTGCCTGCCAGATTTCTGGCTTCAACAACCAGAAAGATGGTGGTATCATCCACTGAGATAATAAACTTGAGAGGGGGAACAGGTTTGTAAGAGACGACAGTTGCAGACGTTATGAATGTGAGTTCTCGGTGGGCCATCCAAAAGTGGAATCATCCAGTAGGCAAACAGACACACAGGTCCAAAGCTCAGATAAGAAATTAGGATTGGAGAGCTAAGATAACAGACTTTCTTCAAAAGCTTTTTCTCACTCTGTAATATTAATCTCTCACTATCTCCTCAGCCACTCAGATATTACTCTACAGTTCTCTGACAATTTGTCTTTAAGATCTCTCATTTTGTTAATGCTTCCACAGCAGTGGTTTTATGTTATGAAGAACCCCAAGTTTAATCAGTGTTTTATCACATCCTTTGCCAGGCAGGATGCATGGTGGCCACTAGTGAAGGCATTATGCGGGTAGTTTTAGTGACAAGAAGGAAGGTAATTAGGGATACTGATCAGGACTACTTCAAAGACTGGGGGAAAGCATCTGTACTCCTAACCAAAGTATCAAGGAGGTAGTGGAGCTATTCTCTGAAAGAGAAAATAAAATGTATCTTGAGAACAAATACGAAGCCAGAAAATCATTAAAAGGGCAAAGAAGTACAAAAGGATAATCAGAGAGCAGAGAGGGGGCCAGAGAAAAAAGGACTGACATACCAGGCACTTCCCCATCCCTACCTTTCCTATTCTATCCTATCTTCACTGCTTCCTGGTCTATTTATCACTTCCCAATGGCTCCATTACACTCAGTTTTGACAATTACATAATTTGGATTGGCGAACTTTAAGTAGACCATACCAGGACCATAGCTTGAAAAGAAAAATCATAAAAAGTACAAAATTGCACCACCTGACCAGAGAATGAAAATCGTGATACCTAATAATGCAACTAGGCAAACCCAACGTTGCACAGTTTGATCTCTGTAGTCTATCAGTATTTCCTTTTGATTTCTGCCAAATCACATAGAAAAAAATCTTCAAGCTCTCCTAAGGAGATAAAAATGTAAAACTTCAGAATAATTGCTTGGGCAGTGGAGCTAGACAGCCACAATTATAAAAGAAGCTGTAGGCACTTTAAGTTAAAGTACCAGAGCGTTATGTATGTTACCACAAGTATTTTGACATAAAAGTAGAATCACAAAAGTTTCGAGCCAGAAGGTCCTTAGAGATTATGGGTTCTGGCTGCTGTAACAAAGTATCATAGACTAGCTGGTTTACAAACAACAGAAATTGATTTCTCACAGCTCTGGGGACCGAACTCTGAGATCAGGGTGCCAATCCAGTCAAGTTCTGGTTGAAGACCCTCCCTCAGGTTGCAGGCTGCTGATTTCTCATCGTAGCCTCACATGCCAGAGAGAAGAAACAGACTCTCTTTTGACTCTTATAAAGGCACTAATCCCATTCATGAGGGCTCCACCCTCATCACCTCATCTAATGCTCTAATTACCTCCCAAAAAGTCTCACCACCTAATACCATCACATGGGAGAGTAAAGGTACAGCATTTCAACATACAAATTTTGGGAGGACACATTGAGTAGATAACAGAGATCACTTGGTAAAGTGGTTTTCCAAATATTTTAAAATCCATCTGAGAGCTGGGTAGATCAATTCACAGTAATACCATATCAAAATATCATTTTTCAAGTCAATGAAATTAAGAAAATCATTCCAGCACAGCTTCCATAAGTGAAAATTAATCATGGGAAAAAAATAAATAAATAAATAAAAACAACCCACAGAAATTACCAGCTTCTGACAGTAGGCTTATCTACTTGGAAAATGTAAAAGAATCAACTGAAAAGTTGTTATAGTAGACAGATTCAGAAAGCAACTGGTTACAAAATACACACAAAAAAATCAATAGCTCTTCTATTTACCAGATATAGTAGAAAACACACACACACACACACACACACACACACACACACACACACACACACACAAATCTTATTCCCACCAATAAAAAATGAAATACAGTGGAACTGAATAGAAGACCAAATGATAAAGCTTCTGATAACAATCGAGAAAGAATAAATCATTCATTCAGTACTACTAACAAAACTCGCTAATCAAAAGCTTAAAAATCTAGTACCCTCTACTTCACATTATACAACTAAACATGTTTCGGAATAACTGTAAATTCAAAATTTTAAATTGAAATATAAAAATAGTTTAAAATATAAATTCATAGCTATATAAACATAAGGTAGGAAACGCCTAGAAGATTCATAAAGGAACAACAAGATTTAACTGCATAAAATGTTAAAGCCTATAAGAAGACAGAGGAGGAGGTATAAAGTCAAGTACACCCAAATACAGCTGTTAAAATAAAGAAAATACCCAATAACAGCAAGTACAGGGCCTCTCAAACAGTTTTGTAGGAAAGGGTAAAGTGGTACAAGCCATTTGGTCATGTGTATCAAAACTGCTAAACATGGGCATATCTTTTGACCTACTAATAATTCCACTCACAAAAATTTTTCCTAAATAATAATGTATAGGCACAAAGGGATATTAGCTACAATAATGTTCAGTGTAGCTCTGCTTGTCATGTAAAGATTGAAAGGAATCTAGGTGTACAAGAATGGAGGACTACTAATAGTACATTCATACAATGAAACAGTATGGGGCCACTAAAAATTGTGTGGAAGAATAACATCATTAGTAACATAAAATATTAAGGGAAAAACAAACAAGTAACAAAATAGCATAAATCCACTTTTAGTTTAAAAAGATAGGTCTATCAACACATCCACATGTTCATCCATATATACTTACAATACACACACACGCACACACACACACAACACAGGATAAATAGGTTAAAATTAACCCCTAAACTATTAAGAGTAATGAAGGTTGGAGAGGGGAGGCAATTTATCCCAAGCCCCACACATATCTACCTACCAAAAGGAGCATTCTTACTACAAGACTCTTGGACTTCATAAAAAGAAGTCTAGTTTAATCAAGGCAGTAGACAAAGACGGAAATAATGGTACCATCTGCCCATCTCCTATCAACACCTTCTCTCCCAACCCCCACCAAGGATCCAGGGCAATCAATCCACCATCTCACTCCAGGGTGGCAAGAGATGTAATGTTAGTAATTCCTCTTGGATTCCTGCAAGGCAGCTACCAGAACACCTCCTAAGGTACCTATTTTGGGAAACCTAAGGGGTTGATTCTGATCCCCACTAACTACCAGCAAACAGAATGCACACCTCTACAGCCAGGATCTGTAACTTCGGCTCAGTCTTCTTGCAGGATTATATCACCCCAACTCCATCAGAAAGCAGATACATCTCCCCCAAGGAGATTATATGAGAAGTGGGGGGCTTACCTCTCACTAATCTAATTATTCTGAAGATCCATTATTTAGAAGTGGAAACCTAAACTGCTTTTGCTTCAACCTTTTATCTTACTTAGATGTGTTAGTCAGAAAAGCCTTCAGGAAAAAGGTTACCTTGTTCAAGACTTGAAAATTGTAAACCAATCCTAAACCACCACCAAAGACATCTTTTATTTCTACAGCCTTTCTTCCTTGTTTTGAAAAATCTGAGTGGCCAAACCATATTTATTCATATTTAATTCTCCAAAGGGATAAGAACATTACTATACCAATTTTGTTTTTTTCTTATGTTTATTTTTTAGAGTGAGAGAGAGCAAGAGAGCGTGAGCAGGGGAGAGGCAGAGAGAGAGGAAGACAGAGGATCTAAAGCAGGCTGAGATCATAACCTGAGCCAAAGTCAGCTGCTTAATGGACTGAGTCACCTAGGCGCCTCCCCAATTTCGTATTTTTATCCAAAAAGTACAAACAACTTCTGTTTTCGGGGCCCACACAGGTTTATACCAAATAAATGTACAATTTCCATTAAGTTCATTCAAATAGTCTTCTTCATGTGGACATGATCAACCACATGGCAGACGATCCATAGTAAAACACGGTACCTAACACATGATAGCATTAACGGTGTGTCAGACACTAAGTATTATATATGTATAATACTTAGTGTCAGACACTAAGTATTATATATGTATACGTACATATATGCTATACTAATATATATAAACATATACACACACATCTATTCATTTAATCCTCAAAACAGCTTTGTGAGGTACTATTACTATCCTCACTTCAAAGATGAGAAAAATGATGCACTATGAGGCTAAGAAACTGGGCAGCGTAACATTACAACAGACATCACAACAAAGTATGAACTTTGAGAAAACATTTACAACCGGGCTTTGTTGTTATACTGACTTCCTACCTAAACTCACTATTATCCCCGTTAATGAAAAACTAATGCTACTGCAATCAGCCCATGGGCCCTCCCTTCTCACTTCCCCCTCCCACAAAATCTCATTTCTCAAGTTCCAGTACACACACTATAGTATTACTGCCATTCTAACCATCTGTCCACGTTAAGAGAAATGTCTTAGACCAGGTGTATAAGCACCACTCCCCAGACTGGTGCTAATACAGAACAAAACTTCCAATGGTCTGAGACAAAAGGGGATGGGGGACAGATGACATATTAATTTTCTTATGAAAACCAATTATTTAACATTTATTCTGAGGTTGTCCTTAGTACTTTCTCAGTGTTAAAATATGATAACAGTGACTCATGCTTAGATTGTTATCATCCTTACCGGCCAAATAAAAAAATTATTTTTTTTAATGTTTATTTTTGAAGGAGAGAGACAGAGCATGAGCGGGGGAGGGGCAGAGAGAGAAAGAGACACAGAATCTGAAGCAGGCTCCAGGGTCCGGGCTGTCGGCACAGAGCCCCAAACGGGGCTCAAACTCACAAGCTGTGAGATCATGACCCAAGCTGAAGTTGAACGCCCAACCAACTGAGCCACCCAGGCGCCCTAATGTTTATTTTTGAAAGACAGAGCATAAGTGGCAGAGGGGGAGAGAGAGGGAGACACAGAACTCTCAGCAGGATCCAGGCTCTGCACTGTCAGCCCATGGCCCAACGCGTGCCTCAAACCCACAAACGGTGAGATCATAACCTGAGCCGAAGTCGGATGCTTAACCAACTGAGCCACACAGGCATCCCCCCTTACTGGCCAAATAAAAAGTCAGTGACCCCATCAATCCCCCCCAAAATCCTAAACGTTACAATAACAAATATAAGCTGCATCTATTATGTATGCATAGAGCGGGGGAGGCAGCGGAAGATGAAAGAGAGGCATAGGCAAAAAATGAACTGAAAACTAGCAGAGCCAAAAGGAAGCAGACGCTACTTTCACATTTAACAATGACTTACAGACTTGAAAGAGACTGGTCCAGGTAACAGGTGCAAACAAAATAAAGCTTTTCAATATTTCAGTATCTTATTCAGAAAAGAGTACAAGCATTGAGGCAAGTTTTCATTTTATGAGATTGCATTTCATGAAATACAATGGGGGAAATTTTTTAAAAGATGACAAATATGGATTTAAAAATGGAAAGCAAAACTCATAACTCTCAACAATACTAGGGAAAGGGGATTTTAAAAAGTATCAATTTATTTTCTTTCCAAAAAGCTGCATAGAGGGGCGCCTGGGTGGCTCACTCAATTAGTGTCCCACTTCAGTTCAGGTCATGATCTCACGGTTCGTGTGTTCCAGCCCCGCATCAGACTCTGTGCGGACAGCTCAGAGCCTAGAGCCTGCTTCAGATTCTGTGTGTGTGTGTGTGTGTCTCTCTGCCCCTCTCCCACTCATGCACTATCTCTCAAAAATAAATAAACGTTTAAAAAAAAAACTTTTTTTAAAGCTGCACAGAGAAGATTGTTAAAGCATACACTCTAGAGCCAGCCAGCCAGAGGCCCAACTCTGTTAGCATAGGACTTTTACCCACTCTCTGCTTTAGTTTCCTTAAAGATTGTTACAATTAAAGGAGTTAGAAAAGTAAAGTGCTTAGAAGTCTGGCACTAGTGCTTCAAAAGTACTGTCATAAATATTACTTAATAACAAGAAAAAACAATGGTAAAGTAAGGACTAGAATGAAGACTATAAAAATTACAGTGCTAAAAGTAGTCGAGGTTACTGTTCAAAAAAGTTCTTAAAAAGTACAACCATTTTTTTTTTTAACATTGATTTATTATTGAGAGACAGAGAAACACAGAGCATGAGCAGGGGAGGGGCGGGGGAGACACAGAATCTGAAGCAGGCTGCAGGCTCTGAGCTGTCAGCACAGAGCCTGATGCAGGGCTTGAATTCACAAACCCCGAGATCATGACCTGAGCTGAAGTCGGATGCTTAACTGACTGAGCCACCCAGGCGCCCCAAGTACAACCATTTTTATTTACATAAAGTATGAGGTTAAGTAGGACTTTTCAACTTTTCAATTTACTTTTATTAATTAGATTAGGAAAACATCTGAATCCATTTAGGATAACCTCAACAGGTGGAGACCCTAAATTCTTTACAAGATTGCTTCCAAAGCTCAGGAATGCATTGCTCAACGGAGGCTGCATCTGGGAGAAGAAGCACACACTCAATACTCTCACCAATAAAAGAAAACTTCCTCCCAGCAACAGATTCAGAGACACACAGGCTATAAGCTGATAAAACCTAACTACCCGTAGCTGAGTCCGTCAGCCAGAAGTATACTAGGCTTCCACGGAAAAATTCACAGGCCAGGTGATGTATGCACCACAGGATGCACACCTGGTACCTCCACTCCTCCAGGTTGGGGCATCTCACCATCCGTCTGCTATCCCTTCCCTGGGATTCCAACATAGCCTGCTCACTGTTCATAAAGGATCTCCCTAACACAAGCTTTTGCAGTTCATCCTGCCATCTACCCCTTCTCTCAAGCCACCTCTACACTCAGGATGAATTAAGGAACGTTTTCATTGACACATCACTTTATTTCGCAGCACACACATTATCCAATTCCTTGCTATTCAAAAATTGTTCCTTGTCTAGCAGCACCTAGGAGCTCATAAGATATGCAGAATATCAAGATGCATCACAGATCTACTAAATCAGAATTTGCATTTTTAAACCAGATCCCCAAGGGATTCCTGTGCACATTAAGGTTTGAGAAGCACTGTTCTGACTCTACTGCAGGTAGCTGTAAAAAATTTTAAATACTCAAGTTTACATTTGAATTTAGAGATACAGCATGAAAATTCCAAGACATGTAATCAGAAAAGCTCATTAAGAAAAATGACCAGCATATAAATGAACTTGAGTGTACAGATTTTTAACAATGCCTACATTTAACTCTTCCTGCTTTCAGTCAGTATTTTGTGCAACAGCACACTAGTAACATACAGTTTTACTGGTACTATATTTTGTTGTACAAAGAGTACAAATAATGACTGGTTCTAGGTGTCCCCGCGCAACCCGGCCCAAAGCTGTTCAACCTGTACACTACTCCTATCTGAGATTTAGTCCAATTTGGGGTTGACGGATACAGCTCACTCCCGAAAATCATCATTGAGAAAAAAAACAAACAAACACCCTAAAGGATGTGAACTTTATATCATTTTCCTGAAACTAAAAACTGCTTAATAGCTGGTATTGAACAAACTCTAGGTCATTTGCAGAACCGAAAATTGTTTAGGTTTGTGTTCGTTTTTTGCAGGAAAAGTAGGAGGGATCAACTTTCACAAAGTTTCTCTCAGATCCTTAAAGGCCTCAACTTGCACGTTCTTACAGGTGAACAAACTTAAGTCCCCCTAAAATATGGTCACGTTTCTTTCCTCAAAAACGAGAAAGGTTTCGCTAGTCTAAAGGCTGCATTTTAAAAGGTTTGGGGATTACGGGTCCCTTTTGCTTCCGGCCTGTGAAGGAAACGTGTTGCCTAGGCTGAAATGAACAGGGAAATTTACCAAGTAGGAAGTTGAGCCCGTCCACCCACCAGGCTCTACCCTCTCGCTGCACTTGGCCTTGCAGCCTAGACCCCAACCTCTCGAAGGAGGGAAGGCGGGCTGGCCGACTGGGGGAAGCAACCTCCTCTCCGTGCCCGCCCTGGAGCTAGAGGAGCCTCCCTCCCGCCACCCAGCCCCCACGCCGATCCGGGAGGCGCACAAACGGGGGCGGTGCGACTACCCGTTCGCGGCGACAGCAGCAGCAGCACCCTCAGGCCCTCCCGGGAGGCGGCGGCAGCTGCAGCAGCGGTGCTGGGAAAGGCGGGACTGGTCCTAAGAAGCTGAGGGGGAGGCCGGGGCGGGAGCGACTGCATGTGGGGGGCTGCACTGGAGGGAGGCGGAGGCGCTGAGGGGGCTCGGGCTTTTTTACGATATCATCATCTTGTTTTACCTGTGGCGCAGAAGGGCTCCCCAGCTCCTATTCCCTGAATCCTCCTCCTCCTCCCCTCCTCTTTCTCTCTCTCTCCCTCAGTCTCTGCCGAGCGCTCGTGGAACCGGCCGGGCCCGGCCGGACCAGAAAGAGAACAGGGCGGGAGGGGGTGGCGGCGGCGGTGACCAGCGACCACGTGACCACGCTCGCGCCGTAACGGCGGCCGCCTCCTGCCGCGCGCCCTCCCCGCGCTCCACCTCTAATAACCCCGCGGCTCCAACGCCCAGGACGTTTGTGCGCAGGCGCCCGCCCGGCCTAGAGGCTGCGCGAGCGCGCAGCGCGCTCGCTCCCAGGGCCAAGTCTGCGGGCCCCTGAGAGGCGCGACGTGCGGAGGGAGCCACAGGCCAAACTACTCTGCTGAGCCGGCCATCTGCCAGGGCGCATGCGCGGGAAGTCTTTGCCCCCCCCAACACACCCCACACACCCCGCCTCCCTTCTCTGTTCTCTCTCATTCCCCTACCAGCGCGCGGCTGTAGGGTTAGGAACCTGCTGAGGGGACCTACACTCACACTCACCACCACCTTCCCGGGATGGGACTGAGAGTAAGAGATGACAGCCTCTGGGAAATTCCTGAGAGGCAGGTCCTCCTACTTCAAAATTTACGTTTCCTTGTTGCATGTAAATGGCCTTCCCGTTCTGCATTTTACTATGTATAGCTGAGTAGACTCCTATCCATGCTTCAGGACCCCGCCTGTCACTTACTTTGGTGAAACATACACCACTCTGCTTTGGGGAAGTCATTAACATTTTGTGCAGACCTACTTTAGTATAACCCAGAACGAAATAATATATTACAGTCATTTCTTTGCAAACCCACAGTACTAGGCTTGGATTTTATCTCTTACTCATAAAACCTGGAACAGTAAGTGTGTTCAGCATTGTGGTATCTCAGTAAAGTCCCGATGACTGTCAGCACACAGGCAATACCTAAACTCTAAGTCTTCATGCCCTTCACCTATGCTTACTCATGATTTAAGATTCCCTTTAACCCTAGCGCTCAGAATGCCTGGTGTTTGTTTCTGGAATATGAAAGCCTTTGAATGGTAATGCTAATTAGAGTGGTAAATGCTTCACCTAGTAAAAAAAGATTTATGGTCTTTTATTAGCCTATCTTCATAAAGAGCTCCAAAAGAAACTGATATTGTTGAGTCCAGAAGAAGACAGAGAAAGATCAAATTTCCAAAGGTTAGCTACCTTCTGCGGAGGGTCCCTGTGTGGGAGACCTTTGTTCACAAACACTCCCCTTCACATAGGGATTCCCTCTCTTTCTGTTGGCCCTCTTTGTTGCAGAAGCTGGTTAAGTCAGTGGCTCTGACCATATCTAATCTGGGCAAATAATTAAAATGTAAAAACTTACTAATTGGCAGTTCTGGTTAAGTCCAGTCATCCTTACCGTGATGCTAGGTGAATACCGAGCTGATGTTCACGAAACATAACTAACAACAAAATTAAAGAAAATGTTGGAGTAAATGTTAATCAAGAAACAGTATTAATGAGAGCTTCTGAGAAACTAGGAAAATCACAACCCTCAAGACTCCAATCTGATATGTCTGAAATGTTGATGGACTCTTTTCTACATTTACCAATGTGTGCACATGCCCAGTGATCCTACCTGTTGGTTGCAGCTACCACCCAGGATATGCTAGTAGCATCCTATTCTAAATATCCAGTCCAAGGTTCAGACTCTATGAGAGACTATTTTGGTGGCCCACAATGAACCATGCCTCCCCAGTATCCATGCCTTTGTGTAACATTCTCCCTTTGAAAGTGGGCTGGATCTGTTACTGCTTTAAACAAAAGAATGAGGCCCTAAGAAGACTTTGCAGTGACAACATTGAAATTTACTGGAGCCTATACTCATGGAAAACGGAAATGACTAAGAAATCCACACACACACACACACACACACACACACACACACACACGTGTTTGTGTTCTGGAAAATGGCTTACCAAAGAACCACCCTTCCCCGTATGACTTAGATGAAACTTTGTCCACTCTCTCATAACACTAGCAGACGACTCCTTGTTCACCTGTGATAAGGCCAAATACAGATCTTTCCCTTTTTGTCTAAACCTGTTGACAAGGCCAGGCACAAACCCTTCAACTTCCTTTGTCTCATAGATGATTAGCTGAGATTAGAACTGTTTGTCCCCTTAAAATTAGCTAGACACAGATATCAACACATCCTGGCTGATTAAGACATCCCCTGATTACAAAACAATTCTAACTGATGTAGGCTGGCTGGTCCAAGGACCCAAAAGAGGTCCCACAAGACAGGCCAAGAGAGTCTTTGGCTTTGCACAGGATAGAAATCAAACATAAGCCAAGAGGAAGTGACAGCAGAGTTTACTGAAGACATAGAAAGAGTGCAGACAGTATCTGGGAGTCTCAGAAAGGGAAAAAAAAAATGAGTCTTGTCTTTACTTGGTGTCTGTGTTTTTACTGAGGATTGTGGACTCATGTACATGTCTTCTCAGGCATTCAGGAACAAAGATGAGTATTTAAGTGTCCTCCATAAGTCATTTATGACCTGGAGCTAGGGGTCTTAGAAAAATGTTCATAATGACACGCCTGGTCACTCCTTAGATGTTATCTACTGTGCTGGAAGACTCCAAAGAAATCATTGAATCCTTGACCTTTACAAGGAGGACATACATTATCTGTACCACAAGATATGTGTAGGGTGGGGGTGTAGCAAGAATAGAGGCAGCAAAAAAGCCATCTTTCATAGGGTCCCTTCAGATTCCCTATCTCACAACTATTAGCATCCGTTGATAACCTCTCTATAAAAGTTCAAGTTGCTCTTATACTCCAGTCTTCAAATCTGGGTACTCTCTCCTTTGCAATAGTCTGCATAAAATCTATTTTCCTTGTTTGTTCTGTTTATGTTTTTGACGACAGCTTCCGTTTTCCCCCTTTGGAGGTAGTACCATGTAAGAAATGTAACTACTCTGAGGCTACCATGATGTCAGAAATCTAACCCCAGTCATTTGGAGAGGCCAAACAGAAGAAAACTCAGGCCCCTGGCTAACAGCCCTAGATGTGCTCCCACTGGGCACAGCCAACTTGGCCACACTTGTAAGTGAGCCATCTTGGAAGTGGATCCTCCAGTCCCATCAAGTTGCCCCAGCTGAGACCACATGGAGCAAAGACAAGCTATTCTCCACCATGCCCAAATCGCAGAATTGTGGGCAAATAAATAAAAGTGTTGTGTGAAACCACTCAGTTTTGTGGTAGTTTGTCAGGTAGCAATAAGTAACCAGAATAGACCTATCTCTCCAGCTGCCTGCTAGAGATGTGTCCCAAGAGTTCCCACAGGCAACTCAAACACAACCTGCTCCAACTGAGTTTTGCAAATCCCCTCCAAACCTGCCTATTCTCCTATATCCTCTACCTCTGCTGATGATGCATTTATCCCCCAACTAGCACCAGGGCCCCAAAGAGAAAACCTGGAAAATTTCTCTGACTTCTCTTTATCCTACAACATTCAGTCACCCAAGTGATGGGCTTTCTTCCCCAGGCCCGCCCCCTTCTCACTTCAGGTGTTCTTCATCTCTCTCCTGAACTACGGAGGACTAGTCAGGGAAAAGTCATACATGTACCCAGATTAGTTTAGAGGTTTATTGTCAGCCAGGGAGGGAGGAGACGGAAAACCAGCCTAGTCATCTCCCATCACCTGCATCGGGTGGTTTCACGCTGGGAGGCCCAGTTGGTGTGTGGAGAACCACAGAATGACTCCCTAATTTAGGTCACAACAGTAGCTCTAGGGATTCAGCTTCTCTCTGGCTCCTCACATCCTTAATCTACAAAAGAAAACCTGAGGGGTCCGTCAGTCTCCAGTTGCTACAGAGTACCCTGACAGAGCTGAGACTGGTCTGCAGCCTAATCAAGGAAAAAGAAACTAAAGTAATAAAGCTGATGATTAATAACTCCATAAAATATAAACATTGTTTGAAAATTCATTTTGAGTTATGCTACTTATAATACAATTCATATTTTGAGGTAGAAACATTAAATTTGAATCAGCATCAGCGTTGTTAGAAAAAATAGCAATTGAGACAATTTTGCTGCAGCTTGGTTCTTTGCTTTGGCATCAATGTGCGTTCTCTGTCTCAGGACATGGCAGAAAATGAAGCACACACACACACACACTCACGCACACACAGAAATGCAGGTGTTCTCTGGAAAAAGTAGAAACCCTCTCCTAGGCCTCTGTCTCTGGGGACACTCAGCCTGGACCTTTTTGGCCAGGCCAGTATCTGCACCCCTTCTCCTGGCTCTTTTCTCTTTCACTTCACTCAGCTCACCTAGGTAAATAAGCCACATTCAGATCTTGAAGCTGCCATAGGGACCTAGACTAACATGATAACAAGATACACATTCTGAAACATGGCAGTGAGAAGAGTATGGTATGCATGCTCTGTGTGTGGAGCTGGTATTAGGAATCATCTCCTCCCTTAGTAAGTACCCTGTGCAGCATCCTGGGAAACAACTTGCTCAGATCTTCTGCTATAAGGAACACAGTTGGCTTTCAGCCTTGCCTATTGCCTGGCCAGATCCAGCACTGTGTTTATGCTGAGATATTTCCCCTTGGCTTCTCCCAGTCAGTGATTGAGCACACAAAGGGGATTAGTGCAGACCCATTCTTAAGGAATGCAGGATTCCTCTTAGGGGCAGCTTTGACTTAAAGATTCTCCCTACGCTGGTCAAAACTTTCTTAAGGCTGCCTGCAGTCTTAAGTTCTTCTTGGTTAATCTACCTTCCTTCCCCCTTAGCTTTTACAGTTGTCGCCCTGCATTGCGGTCCGAAGGCTCTCTCTAGCTCAGCTTCCACTTCCTTCTATCGTTCACTGGTAATTCTCCCAATAAAACTTCTGTTCATCCAATCCCATTGTGGTGTCTGCTTCTGCGAGGACCAAAATTGAAACCTACCTTCCATGTAGGACTACTTCTGGCCCATCCTCAGACTAGAGCTACAGGGGATAGTTATGAGTAATACCAAGAAATCTAAATTCTTTAATTCTTTTGTGTTTGGTGTTTTGAGAAACTTCATCTCCTAGAGCCATCAAGTAAATTGGCTAAGCCTGAGTAGAGATAACAATAAGCTAAAGCCTTCACTTAAGAAGATAAGAAAGATAGTTTGAGTTATTTTTTACCATAAAGATAATTAAGATCATGATAAAGATTGTGAAACTAATAGTAAAAGTTTTTAAAAGTTTTGCAAGATAACAATAGCCATTTGGCTACTCCCCTCCACAGCCTGTGTTCTTATAGTGGATAGCTTAGGAGCTGTTTGTTCCAAAGCGTAAGAGCTATCTCCCACAACCTTCAGTCACCTTTCTCTTTCCCCACCTCCAACCTCAATCAAGAACCTGAAACAAGCAGGGCTAAACAGCTCCTCTTTCTGAGAGAATTGAGAATTGGGTTTAAAAGCAATGGGTTAGTCTTTGCGTGTGGCTAGAACTGTAACAGCCCCAAGGAGTAGGCCATTTCATCAGTCAGTGTCTGACCGGAGGCTAGAATCCACTTACATTATTTACAACCAAGGAAATTTAATACAGGGAATGAGTTATACAGGTAATGGAGGGGCTGAGGACCAAACAAGTAATGAGGACGTTGCCCTGAGATTAGCAACAGCAAAAGGGAACTATACCATCCCATAGCTGAAGTGATGTGAGAAAGAGATCATGTCACTGGGGCTCCAGGGCTGGGATCATCAGATGGAATCTACACCATGGTAATAAAGAGTCTGAGTGGTTGCATGCAGAGAAAACTACTTAGGGTAGTTTTGCTCAGAGGCATTTACGAGGTTCCCCCCACCCCAACTGGCAACCACAAGGACAGGGACATGGTCAATTGTCTAAAGAAAGGTCATGACTATTTGTCAAATGGGGACAAATTTTGGCAGACCAAACAACACATGTTTACTACATTCCTTCTATTAGTTACATAATTTCAAATGCTCTTACCTAATGTGAAATAATTATCCATTTACTAACCCTGTGATTAAAGAGTAGGTATTAGTAGGTGCTCAACCAACTGATTAGTGATATTAGGCTTAAAGTCATTTTAACTCTCATCTCAGTCATGGAAAAACAAAACTGACATTATTCTACTGAAAACCTACCAAAAAAAAAAAAAAAAAAAAAAAAGGAGAAACCAAAGACTGACTTATATGTAGTGTCTGCATGCCTATGTGTAATAGACAGCTGGCTGCTCTTCCCTTCCACGTTTATTTTTCTCTTCTTTCATTGGAATTGACTTTTAGCTGGGGACATGGTCCTCTCTGGAGACAGCATTTCCCATTCTGCCTTGTGGCTGGGTGTGGCCATGTAACTTTGTTTTCATCTATGAAACGTAAGAAGATGCGTTGTGTACATTTTCCACGTTACTTGCTTAAAAGAAAATTGCTTGCTCTAGACTGCCTATTTTTTATTCCTGCCACCTGGAACACAGACATGGTAGAGCTTGGTAGTTCCTCTTGGTAGAGGAAACCAGGCCCCTTCATGGAGAGCTGCCTCCCAACCCAACCCCTTTAAAAGATACAGAAATAAATTTTGACATATTAATTAACTGATTAATTAAAAGTCCAAGTTAGTTAACATATAGTATAGTATTGGCTTCTGGAGTAGAATTTAGTGATTCATCACTTACATATAACACCCACTGCTCATCTCAACAAGTGTCCTTCCTTAATGCCTGTCACCCATTTAGCCCATCCTCCCACCCACCTCCCCTCCAGCAACCCTCAGTTTACTTTTAAGAGTCTCTTGTGGTTTGGCTCCCTCTCTGTTTTTATCTTATTTTATTTTTCCTTCCCTTCCTCTATGTTCATTAGTTTTGTTTCTTAAATTCTACGTATGACTGAAATTAGATATTTGTCTTTCTCTGACTGACTTATTTCACTTAGCACAATACACTCTAGTTCCAGAGTGCCTGGGTGGCTCAGTCAGTTAAGCATCCAGCTCTTGATTTCTACTCAGGTCATAATCTCAGGCGTCATGAGTTTGAGGTCTGCTGTCAGTGTGGAGCCTCTCTGGGATTCTCTCTCTCCCTCTCTCTCTCTCTGTCCTTCTCCCCTCCCTCTCAAAATAAATACATATTTTAAAAAAATAATACACTCGGTTCCATCCATGTTGTTGCAAATGGCAAGATTTCATTTTTTTGACTGCTGACTAATAGTCCAGTGTGTGTGTACACACACACACACACACACACACACACATATATATATATACCACATATTCTTTATCCATTCATAAGTCAATGGACATATGGACATTTGGGCTATTTCCATAATTTGCCTATTGTTTATAACATTGGTGTAAACATTGAGATGCATGTGTCTATTGAAATCACCACTCCTGTATCCTTTGCATAAATACTTAGTACTGCAATTGCTGAGTCATAGGGTAGTACTATTTTTAATTTTTTGGAGGAAGTTCCATACTGTTTTCCAGAGTGGCTACACCAGTTTGCATTCCCACCAACAGTGTGAGAGGGTTCCCCTTTCTCCACATCCTCACCAACATCTTTTTTCCTGAGCTGTTCATTTCAGCCATTCTGGCAGGTGTGGCATGGTGTCTCATGTGGTTTTGACTTGTATCTCCCTGATGATGAGTGATGTTGAGTATCTTTTCATGTGTCTGTTAGCCACCTGGATGTCTTTTTTGGAAAAGTGTCTGTTCATGTCTTTTGCCCATTTCTTCACTGGATTATTTGTTTTATGAATATTGAGTTTGATAAGTTCTTTACAGATTTTGGATGCTAACGTTTTATCTGATAATGTCTTTTGCAAATTTCTTATTCCATTCTGTTGGTTGCCTTTTAGTTTCGTTGATTGTTTCCTTCACTTTGCAGCTTTTTATCTTGATGGGGTCCCAATAGTTCATTTTTGCTTTTGTTTCCCTTGCCTCCAGAGACATGTCTAGTAAGAAGTTGTGGGGTGCCTGGGACTCAGTCGGTTGTGTGTCCGACTTCAGCTCAGGTCATGATCTCACGTTTTGTGGGTTTGAGTCCCATGTCAGGCTCTGTGCTGACAGCTCAGAGCTGGAGCCTGCTGCAGATTCTGTGTCTCCGTCTCTCTCTGCCCCTCTCCTGCTCTCTCTCTCTCAAAAATAAATAAACATTAAAAGAAGAAGAAGAAGGAGGAGGAGGAGAAGAAGAAGTTGTTGTTGCTGTGGCTGAGGTCAGAGAGGTTACTGCCTGTTTTCTCCTCTAGGGTTTTCATGGTTTCCTGTCTTCCTAAATGATACATTTAGGTCTTTCATCCATTTTGAATTTATTTTTGTGTTTGGTGTAATAAAGTGGTCCAGTTTCATTCTTCTTCATGTCACTGTCCCGTTTTCCCAACACCATTTGTAGAAGAGACTGTCTTTTTTCCACTGGATATTCTTTCTTGTTTTGTCAAAGATTAGTTGGCCATACATTTGTGGGTCCATTTCTGGGCTTTCTATTCTGTTCCATTGATCTCTGTGTCTGTTTTGTGCCATACCATACTGTCTAGATGATTGCAGCTTTGTAATACAGCTTGAAGTCCGGAATTCTGATGCCTCCAGCTTTGGTTTTCTTTTTCAACATTACTTTGGCTATTCAGAGTCTTTTCTGGTTCTACACAATTTTATATATAATTGTTTGTTGTAGCTCTGTGAAAAATGGTGGTGTTATTTTGATAGGGATTACACTAAATATGTAGGTTGCTTTGGGTACTGTCAACATTTTAACAATATTTGTTCTTCTGATCCATGAGTATGGAATACTTTTCTATTTCTTTGTATATTCTTCAATTTCTTTCATAAGCTTTCTATAGTTTTCAGTGTACAGATCTTTTACCTCTTTGGTTAGGTTTATTCTTAGGTATCTTATGGTTTTGGTGCAATTGTAAATGGGATCAATTCCTTGATTTCCCTTTCTGCTGCTTCATTATTGGTGTGTTGAAATGCAACCAATTTCTGTACGTTGATTTTATATCCTGAAACTTTGCTGAATTCATGTATTAGTTCTAGGTGTTTTTTGGTGGAGTCTTTCAGGTTTTCTATTCTACTCCATTTAAATAACTGAGGTTTCTTATCTCTTCTTTAAGCTGCACATCCCCTACCCTACCTGACACAATATATAAGGTATTATATTCTAACTAAGTTAATATGTGAAGAATCTCATGAAAGACTGCATAGATCAATTTTTTAAAACATAAGTAGATAAATACTTGCCCTTGGAAGAAATAATGTCAATATTTATGGGCATATGAAGAATATTAAATATTTTGACACTGCAAGGCCCATTTTTCTATCATTATGCTACTTATTATCACCAGAGCATCATGCTCAAAGTTGCCTTTAAAGATCTTGAGGCTGTCAGAGACACTAGAAAACAGTATAGAATGGTGGTTAAGTGCATAGAACCAGGACTAGAAATGCCCAAATTAAAATCCCAGTTTACCCTTACTTGTGAATGATACAATCTCAAGCAAGTTATTTAAACTCTGTGGCTTCAGTTTCATCTGTGAGATGAATAATAGCCTTTAATTTATCAGGTTGTTGTGAGCATTAATTGAAATAATCCACTATTAATTAAGATGTTTAAGCACATGGTAATCATTTAATTAAAACTTATATATTGTCTTTATCTTATTTTATATCTTGGAGTCTTAATCAGAAAAGTCTTGATCAGAAAAGTATACCTGCATTCTGTAGAAAGAGTGAATTACCCTAGATATAACAATAATGATTGAGATTCATGGTGTGCACACACAAATTCACAAATTCTGGACTTGACTTTGGGCATCAAAAAGACAGAGGTATTTTTGTGGTACTGCCCAAACATCTATGACATACTCGCTAATATACCTAAATGGCAATGCACTCAAACTAATGTCTCTTAGCTTTATTATTCTGAAGCATCATATCTCAAAACATTATCCTATAAAGAGAAAGAACTCATAGAAGGGAGATAATCAGTGTTGATTTTTAACAGTTCTGTAGAAGGACAATGGAGTCATGATCACAATTATGTGAAGCCATTTCTTTGAAGCTTTTGTTCTCTGTGATAGCAATTATTTCCATTGGATTACTTATTCTTGGTCAGGTGTGTACAGATGGTTCCTTCGTAAACACCTTTCAACAGTGATTTTATAGTGTCTGTATTCCATATGAGACCCTCACATTTTTTTCCAGGTGCAAGCTTAAAATGTTGTGCCAAGAAAAGTGTAAATAAGCAACATGGCTTATGCCATTTAGTTCATATCCTTGTTATGTTTGTCCCATTGTGTTATGACCAGCTGTTTGAATGTCTGACACTCCCTGGACTGTGAGTTTCTCAGGAAGCAGTATCATCTCTATATACACAGTATTTTAAGAAGGGCTTAGCATCTGGTAGACGTTCAATAAATGTTTGATATGAATAAAAGTAAGTATGTATCACATTTTGGAAATCATCAACTTGTTACATGATGGAACAGTATTTTATTTATCTGTCACAGTGTAACCACCTACCACAAATGTAGTTGCTTAAAACAGCATACTTTGATAATCTCACAGTTTCTGCAGGTCCTGCACTTGAGCGTGGTTTACCTAAATTCTCTGCTTCAGCATTATTGGGGGCTATTCTAGAGTCTATTCACCACATAAATAAGATATAAGTACTTAGTCCACTCAAATGAAGAAACTCGGTTGGATTCACATGCTAATTCATGAGAATGTCCAGATGTTTGCTCAAATGTGTTAATGGTCCAGACACATGAATGTAAGAGGAAGTCAGTCTTACACAGAGGTCCTTACAATTTGAATGGATGAGTCATAACTCATCAACAGAAAATAGTTGAACCCCAAAATCACCAGACAGTTTTGTTAGGATGATTGCCCATCTAGAAGTCCTTTAATTGGTGACTGAAATATGAACATTGAAGGTATTCAATAGCTCTCTGCCAGCTTGGGAATTCAAAGCAAAAACATCTCATGTGGTCCTTGGCATGCACCAGTTGATTTGAACCATCTGAATAGCCAGCCAAAAGCACTAAGCATGCATACAGGGCAACAAATGCATGAGAGCCATCAATAATGGGAGAGGTATTAATTAGCTATTGTTACAATAATGGTGCATAACAAACAACTCCAATATCTCAATGACTCACAGCAGCATTTATTTTTCTCGCTCAGGGATTGTAGGTTGGCTGTGGTTCGCATAATCTCATTTGGGCTTGGCTGGGCCAACCTGGGCTAGGCTGGACTCCAGGCTTTGGGCTGGGCTTAGGTCTGTTCCACATGTCTTCTTCATCCTGGGACTAAGACTACACAGGGGCTAGACGACAGAAGTACAAGAGAAGCAAGTAGAAGCATTAAATAATCCTTAAGACTTTGGCTCAAAACTGGCACTCTATTACCTC
Source organism: Felis catus (assembly GCF_018350175.1). NCBI lineage: Eukaryota > Metazoa > Chordata > Mammalia > Carnivora > Felidae > Felis > Felis catus. Next base: position 134,559,381 of record NC_058376.1, read on the forward strand.
TGCCCACATTCTATTGGCTAACGAAAGTCATACGGCCAAATCCAATATCAATATGATGTAGAACTATACTTTGCTTACTTTAGTGGGAGGCAATGCAGAGTCCCATGACAGAGAACATGGTGAGTAATTCCAGTATAAAGAGAGACTAAAACATGCAGTGTGATGAGCAAGCACAACGTAGCAACCTTAGAAGCTGGTCAAGTTGCTTGTGACACTGTAATGAGCTCCTGACTGCTGCTTTAAAAGAACAAGGCACACAATCATGTAACTAACAATTCAGGCCATGCATTGTATTCAGTGATACAACGCTATCCTCCCTTGATATGTAATCCTCTATAAAATACAAAATCTACATTATGGTAATATAATAAAGGTAAAGATTTTACAAGCACAAGGGCCTTAAAAATTATAGTTCCCATGGCAAATATAACATAGCTTTTTGTGCCCATATACTGTAAAGACAGAAGTCCTAACTATAAACAGTAATGGGAAATCATGCATATTCAGGGATATGGGTGATGAAAGAGTTATGGGTTCAGTTAGAAAAATTACTTTGGGAATTTTATCTTATGGATGAAGCCTCAAGTAATGTAAAGCATAATACAACCGAATGTTTAATAGGTGACTGTTTAAAGTAATTTTCATTCAAAAAGGCTGCAATGTTGTAACCCAAATATAAAGAAACACATTTTCTTAGATGTATTATGGATAGTGCCAATATTTTACTCCTGTGTTTTTGTTTCAAATTTCAGTAGTTGTCCTTCACTGATGGTTCTTTGTTGGGATCTATTTCCTCACAAATGAGTCGGCCTCATGAACCTGGCAAACTGATATATTATGTTTCTGTTTACTTTTATCTCATAGACCCTCCAAAGATCATCTGTTTTCAACTATTATTTACCTGGACAGTTAAAATGGATGAGTATGGAATTATTTGAAGCTTGCCATTTAACTTGGCTTATCTGAAGGACATTAGAGGCTATACTATATTTAATTAATTAATTAGACATCAAATTTAAATTACATAGAAACACCAGAAATTGAAACACTATTCTATCAAAAATACTTAAAGAACATAATGCTATTCCTTCCAATATAATGCTCTTCCTTCCAAATTCTGTAGTGTCATAATAAGTGTCACATATGCAGCCAACTCCTGATATCCAATTATCAATTCATTTATGTATGCCTTAAGACATGAACAGATGCATTCCTGAAAAGCTGGAGGAGAGCTAAATTCCATATATCAGACTATTCCCTCATTTAACTTCGATATCTTCTGTTAAAATATTGAGAGGTATATTCCTAGGGCAACGCCTTTAAAAGAGAGTCTATGATTTGGGTTCACAAAGAGACTATCTTGAGATGTCTGACAGGCTGACTTACAATTTCCTGTTAAAATGCCCATAAAGATACAGAAAGGGAGAAAAACTGCCAATGGCACTGTGGACTTAAAATGAGGTAGGAACAGTTGCTAAAGTCCAGGTGGAATTTCCAAACTGTTTTATTGCTGATGACGGACTGAAAACATAGTCTTAGACTACTTCCTGTAAGTTCTTCCCTCTGAAACAGAACGTGAGAGATGATGTCAAAAACTGGGAAAAAATTTGGGCACCCCCACCTCCATCTGCATTTAACTCTGACATGCAGATATTTTGCTGACCATGAATAGCAACTGAGCCAGTGAGCGCTACAGTTCTATCATTCACCTTCTCTTTCCCTACCTAATCTCGGTAGCACCTATCTCTCCATGCATTTGGAAACAACTCCTAGAAACAATATGGCCAAAGGAGGGGCAAGTGAACAGAGACAAGTTAAATGTTGGGATTTTTAGTTAACCAAATGAAAAGTGCTGTAAGTGGGATAGAGACAGAGAGGGCATGAGGAAGACTGCCCGCTGGGTGAAGATCTTGCTCATATGCGTATTCTTCAAATAAGAATTGCAAACTGCTTAGTCAGAGAAACCGATGTTAAAGGCAGGAGAAAAATGCAACGTCAGACTAGTAGACGTATGTGAATGTATTAGAGCAAAATTTCTCAATGGCAGCACTACTAGTTTGGGAGGAGTGATTCTTTTTTGTGCGGGCCAGATGGCTTCACTGGACCTTGGGGACTGATTGAAGTTGTGCCCCCTGCATTCCAGTTGTTAACATCATGTAACAGACTCCCCCAAACTTGGTGGCATAGAACAAGAATCATTTTGTTATGTTCACAGATTCTGTGGGTCAGGAATTGGACAGGGCACAGCCAGGATACTCTTCCACGCTTCGCCCCATCTGGGACTCAGCAGGGAAGGCTCCAAAGCTAGGAGGCAAGTGAATGGTTGGGGACTGGAATCTCCTTCAGTTATGTATCTGGCATATAGGCTGGGAGGACTGGAAGACTGGGACTAGTCATTAGAACACCTGCATGAGGCCTCATGTGGTTTCACTTCGTCACTGCCTGGTAGCCTGAAGACAATTAGACTTCTGCATGGCAGCTCAGGGCTCTGAGTGCATGATGAGTGCTTGTGGGAAAAAGGTGAAAGTGGTGTGGCATTTTCTGGCCTTACCTTGAAAGTCATACAGTGTCACTTCTGCTGCACTCGTGATTACAAGTGAGTCTAAACCCACACAGATTTGAGGTCAAAGGCATGACCCACTTTTCAGTGGGACAAAATGTCAAGGGAGATATCTTGTCATCTTTGGGAAATAGAATACGTGTGGCATTAAGACATTCTGTATTTGTTTCTATGGCCACTACAACAGATTCAGTCTCTTAAATAACACAAGTTATCATCTTTTCATTCTGTAAGTCAGAAATTTGACACAGATTTCACCAAACTAAATCAGGGTGTTAGCAGGTTGCATTCCAATCTGGAGGCTCTAGGGGAGAGTCTGTTTCCTGTTGGTTTGGGTTGTTGACAGAATTCAGTTCCTCAAGTTTGTGGAACTGAGGTCTTCATTTTCTTGCTCACTGTCAGCTGAAGGCTATTCCCAGTTTCTATAAGTCACCCACTTTCCTTGGCTAGTAGTCCCCTTGCTCCATCTTCAGAGCCAGTAATGGTAGGTTAAGTCCTTCCTATGTAACACCCCTCTGACCCTTCTATCATCACAACTCTCTGACCACAGCCTGGAAAGGTGAAAAGGTCTCTGCCTTAAAGATTCATGATTAGATTGGGCCCACCTAGATAATCCTGGCTAATCTCTCCATCTCAACATTTGTAACCTTAGTCACATCTGTTCCACTTGCCATTTAAGGATTCACAAATTCCAAAGATTAGGGCATGGTCATCTTCAGCAGGGGTGTTATTCTGCCTGCCTACCACAAACTAAGATGCCTACCCATGACTCGAAATTCTCCTCTTGTGATGGTGCCATCCCTGGTTAGTATGCATTGTGTTAGGGACTTTGCACATTAATTTGACCTTCAGATTTGCATTTGAGAATGGTCAAGGATGTTTGCTCAGTCTGAGTTCAAACAATAGTGCCCTCCAAATTCCAACATGAAGAGAAAGGAAAAAATCCAATTTAGGGGTATGAGAAAAAATACCGTAGCATCTGGGACCAGAAACACCACCTTTTAATATTCACAGGAAGATCATGTTTCTGAAGAAATAAAGTCTCTAAGAAATACATTAAATTTTTACAAAATATATGCCTGAAATAATAAAAAAGATGCCCAAGGACATTGCTTCTTGTGTAGAGAACAGAAATGGCAAGACTGGGGGCACCTGGGTCACTCAGTCAGTTGAGTGTTCAACTTTAGTTCAGGTCATGATCTCATGGTTTATGAGTTTGAGCCCCATATCAGGCTCTCTGCTGTGAGCACAGAGTCCACTTGGGATCCTCTGTCCCCTTCTCTCTCTGCACCTCCCCTGCTCACTCTCTCTCTCTCTCTCTAAAATAAATACATTTTAAAAAATGAAATGATAAGACTGACATAAAGATGGTATGAAAGAAACAGATTGAAATGAAAAAAGAGAATGTAAGAAAACCCCAAATACAACAAAAACAGAATTAAAATCTATATGGAAGTGAGTAAAGTGCAAAACTGACACTGCAAAATTATAAGCCAGTAACGTGGAGGACAAACTAGAGAAATAGAAATCCTCCTAGGAGGCATTACAATGCATTTAGGACTTTTTTGGTTCCAAGTAACAGGAACTTCATCCAGTCTAGCCAATGAGTCTGCCTTCATTCTAAGAATGTTCAAGTGGCATCTGTCACTTGCAACCAAAATAGTTCTAGTTTGGATAGTATATGCCAAGTTTGAATAATATAATTATTAAGGCCAATTTAACATATATATGTTAGACTTTGTGCTCTACAAAAATAGAAGTTGTGCCTTTTCGATTCTCCATGGAATAATGTTCCATTTAACTATTTCTCTCCTCTGATAAGAGTCAGGTGGAATTAAATGACTCTGATGATTGTCATTTGAGCTTTAAATATATATTTGTGCACTTTTATGTTAATGTAATTTGGTAGTATGAAATTGACAAAGGTAAAAGCAGAGATTGGTAAGTAAAAAAACCAAATGAATAGAAGCATTAATAAATATATCAAGTACTTCTTTGTAAAAGAAGGCAAAATGTAAAGATATATTAGTTTTCATAGAAAGTGGATATAAACGGGGCACCTGGGTAGCTCAGTAGGTTAAGTGTCTGCCTTTGGCTCAGGTCATGATCTCACAGCTCATGGGTTTGTGCGCAACATCCGGTTCTGTGTTAACAGCTCAGAACCTGAAACCTGCATCAGATTTTGTCTCCCTCTCTCTCTTCCCCTCCCCTGCTCATGCTCTGTGTGTGTCTCTCTCTCACACAAAAATAAATAAAATGTTAAAAAAAAAAAAAGGAAAGTGGATATAAGCAAAGATGGAAATTTTATCAGAAAATTATTCAAAAAATTTTATGAAACTAATGAAACTTTTATACCAAACCTAAAAAATGTAATACACAATTTTATGTACTAATATCAAGACCCACAAATGACAGATGTTCATAAATGGAATTAATCAGTTATATTAACATAGTAATATGCCATTTTTTAGTTGTATTTAGGCTTCTATTAGATGCTCTAATGTTAGGAAATCATATATACAATCATATCATTAGTATAAAGCAAAAATTTCGGGGCGCCTGGGTGGCTCAGTTGGTTAAGTGTCCAACTTCAGCTCAGGTCATGAGTTCGAGCCCCACATCGGGCTCTGTGCTGACAGCTCAGAGCCTGGAGCCTGCTTTGGATTCTGTGCCTCTCTCTCTCTGTCCCTCACCTGCTTGCACTCTCTCTCTCTCTCTCTCTCTCTCTCTCTCAAAAAAAAATAAAACATTAAAAAATAAAAAAAAAAGAACAAAGCAAAAAATTTCATTTCAGTAGAGGCCAAAAAATTTATTTAATAAAGTGAACATTCATTCCTGATAGAAGCTTTTAATATGCTAAGAATAAAACTATATTTCCTTAGTAACTATCTTAAGCAATAGCCCAAATAATTATTTTTTAAAATGTTTTTAATGTTTAATTTTTTTGAGAGAGAGAGAGAAAGAGAGAGAGAGAGAGAGACACAGAGCATAAGTGGGGGAGGGGCAAAGAGACAGGGAGGCAAAGAATCTGAAGCAGGCTCCAGGCTCTGAGTTGGTGTTAGTCAAAATGGGGATGAGGGTGGGAATAGATTAATTTAGATTGTCATCTCACAGTATATCAAGATAATTTTTAGGTAGATTAAAAAATCAAAACATTAAATTATCTGAAGGATTAATTAATTAATTAATTAATTTGTCCTGAGGAAGGGCATTCTAAGCATAAAAACAGCTTAAATTAGAATGGGTTAACAGATTTAACACCAATAAAATTTAAATTTTCTGTAAGTCATAAGATATTTTTTAATGATTTTTTGGGGGTCTTTACTTTTTTAGAACCTAAAACTTTAGGTTCGCAGCAAAATTGAGGGGAAGGTGCAGAGAATTTCCATATACTCCTTACTCCTATACACGCGGAGCCTTCCCCATTATCAACATCCCCCACCAGAGCGGTACGTTTATTACAGTTAATGAACCTACGTTGACCCATCATTATCACCCAAAGACCATAGCTTACATTATGGTTCACTCTTGGAATTGTCCATTCTATGGATTTGGACAAATGTATAATGACATGTATCCATCATTATGTTTTCTTACCGGTATTTTCACTGCCCTAAAAATCCTTTGTGTTCCACCCATTCATCCCTCCCTTCCACCATCCCATTGCTGGTAACTATTACTCTTTTTACTGTCTCCATAGTTTTGACTTTTAAGAAATACAAATGGCCATTAAGCTTATGAGAAAGCAAATTAAAGAAAAACAAAAGATAGTAATTGCTCTTCAGTCCCCCAAATAAACTAAGACTAATAAAAGACTAATAAAAGGATCCAAAGGTGTGAACTTACATAAATTTTTTAATACATATTACCAAATTATTTGCAAGTTTCCAATACTTTGGCAATATACATAAGAGATTTATATGAATTCACACCTTTAGACCCAATAATTCTATTTCCAGCTACCTATCCAAAAGAAATTAACGAGCAATGCAGATAATGATTTTGTAGAGAGCTGTTTACCAGAAGATTATAATAGATAAATTGGAAATAACTTAAACATTAAACAGTAGGGAAATGATTAGTTATAATACATCCATGAAATGGAATATTATGCAGACATTACAAAGAATTTTAATAACTTGCAAAAACCACCAACAATACAATGTGGTATTGTAAATGGAAAAGGGATACAAAAATATATGTTCCCGAATGGCTTAAAAAATCATTTGTAGCTTTATATATTCTGCATAGCACTCATAATATAGCAGACAAACTAGGAGAAACCCACCAAAATCTTTACAGTAATTATCTCTTGGTTGATAGCTTAGAGACAATTTTGACATACTTCTTTATTCTTTTTTTATACTTTCCAAATTTTCCACAGTGAACATATATTATTTTTATAATCAAGTATTATTTTTATAGTTAGAAAAAAGAGAGACATTTTAAAATCAGCTCTTCTCTGTAAGAAGAGAGCATTCCATCATCAGGTTATTGTGTGGCAAGTTAAAATCTGAGGCTTGCACTTTCTTTCATCCTTGATGATGGTTGATAGAAACTGCTTTATTTCATTTTAGGATACTCTAGACTCCCAAATTAGGTTTCTTCCTGGCTGCTCTCAGGGTTGAAGCTTGTAAAAGGTTAAAGCAGCCGCATCATTTGTAATAGCCAAAAGGTGGAAGCAACTCAAGTGTACATCTATGGAAGAACAGATAAATAAGTTGTAGTAATATATACATTGGAATAGTATTCAGCCTTAAAGAGGAAGGAAATTCTGACACATGCTCCAACATGGACGAACAGTGGGGATATTATGCTAAGTGAAGTCAGCCAGTCACAAAAAGACGAATAGTGAAAGGCTCCACTTCTATGAACTACCTATAGTAGCTAAATTGATAGAGACAGAAAATAGAATGGTGATTCCTGGGGGCCCCGGGGGGGGGGGAATGAGGAGTTCTTGTTTCATGGGCATAGAGTTTCAGTTTTGCCAAGTGAAAGAGTTCTGAAGATTGCACGACAGTGAGAACGTACTTAATGCATCTAAAAAATTACAATTAAAAAAGAATAAGATGGCAAATTCTATGTTAAGTATATTTTACCAGAATAAAAACAGACTAGAACAGAGAGAGGAGATAAAGGACATAAAGGAAGTACAGAAAGCTCTATGCAGCACAGGCAAGGTGTATTGCACCCCTTGCAGAACCTTCGAACTGGACCTCTGGGACCTCACCTTTGATTACTGCAAGTCTTCATTTACTAAATCTGTTCCCTGCTTTATTAATTCTGTGAGATGAAAACTCTGCATATCAACTTGTCATCAATTAATGGCTACTTGAATAATTTGTAGCACACCCACGTGGAAATAAGCTTTCTCAAAGCCGCCTCCTTTTAGGGGCTTTTAATCTGGATACCACCACTGTGAAGTGGTCCATGAATGGGTTTGAGGGTGGGTCTTTATTTCTATGCAAAATTCTGTGTGTGGCTGAATATGCATAGTTTTATGAAAGAAGTCCCTTTGCTTTTAGCAGACTTTCAAGAGGGCTCCAAAGTTGAGAGCCACTGTTACAAGTATTCCCTTCATGATTAAGTCTGCTAAATTTCTCTGCCCACGTACTTTGGATATCTCTCAGACAACATCTAAAAACTTTTCCCTAAGTCAGGATTTTGTGGATATAACAGAGTGAATGTGATTGACCCTTCACTATTGGAAGTTCATGCTGTATAGTTTCCTTCATCTCTAGTTTGAGCATGAGTACATAGAACAAACAAAAGTGGTCTAAGTTTTAGTCCAGTACAATCTAGATTCTTCTGTTTTCTGTCTATTCAAGGTCTATCGGTAATTTTCTGTGTCCTAAACTATTCTTGTCTTGCTTGGATTTGTGCTGGGATGTAACTTTTTTTTTAATTATTAAGACCTTTATTTGTGAATATTTCTCTATCTTTGCTTTGTTTTTTTGCTAGATGATCACTTCAAAATGATAGTTTAAAATTTCTTGGCAGTGAACCACAATTAGAAATGTATTTTATGGTAATCCATTACATATATACTCTCACGTACATATATAAGGAACAAAAATGTCTCAAAATAATACCCTGACTGCATGTGAGACACTGATCTTTTCTTTTCTATTCTATTCCATTTCACTCCAATTCTTCTTATTCTACTTTAGCTAGGAAAAGAGTTGCTCCTTGTGACCTAGATCATTGGTTCTCAAATTTGGCTTAATTTGTACATAAAGATCACTTAGGGAGCTTTAAAAATACCGATACCTGGGTTCATCCTTCATTCTCTGCCCCCTTCAATTCCTACCACCAAAGATTGTGATCTAATTGGTCTGTGGAAGGACCTGGGCACTGGGATTTTAAAAAAGCAACCTCTATGATTCTGATAGAGGGGTTGTGTAGCCAGGGTTGAGAAATGGACTTAAATGGATTTCCCCATCCTCCATTAAGTTTCATCCCTCAGTTTGAAAAGCACTGTTTGGGGCGCCTGGGTGGCTCAGTCGGTTGAGCGTCCGACTTCAGCTCAGGTCATGATCTCGCGGTCTGTGAGTTCGAGCCCCGCGTCAGGCTCTGGGCTTATGGCTCGGAGCCTGGAGCCTGCTTCTGATTCTGTGTCTCCCTCTCTCTCTGTCCCTCCTCCATTCATGCTCTGTCTCTCTCTGTCTCAAAAATAAATAAACGTTAAAAAAAAAAAAAGAAAAGCACTGTTTGAAATGGCCCCTTCAATTATTGTTTGATGCTCTAACAATTTGAAAATATTTTATTTGATTTCATTTCTTTTATTTTTTAAATTATCTCTTTATTATTTATTCAAATGCCCCCTACAAAAGACTGAGGCTTTCATTTGCTCCTGTACCTCTGTACTTGGGTAAGCCACTTGCAATCATTTCCAGCATGTGGACTAGACCAGTTCTCAAACTTTAATCTCAAATTTTAACAGCATCAAAATCACCTGGGATCCTTGCTGTAGTAAAGATTCTGATTCAGTACATCTGGGATGGAGCTTGAAATCTGCATTTCTAATGAGGTCCCAGGTAAAGATAATACTGCTGGCCCATGGACTACACTTTGAGTAGCCAGGTACTAGACAAAGATGCTTCAACTTGCCTTTCTAATTGGATCCTTTTCTATCCTCTAGCTAGCTGGCCCTGTCTTCTTTCTCTAAGTTATTCACAATTTTGCACAGATCTCGATGAAGCGAATGGTATTTTATTTCCTTCCCTCTGATAGGAAAAGTCACCTCCAGATTGGGGCTCACGATGACAGGGAATCCTCTCCCCAACACCAAATGAACAGACATGTGAACATTATGAACCTTACATGTCAGACCAGTAAACAGCCACTTTGCTATTGCAGTTTGAGTGGCTTTCCATTGTGTGTCCCATACTGTGCAGGTGGCACGCGTGTGTGTGTGTACCCACTTGTAATGCAAAAGTTTCCACATCATATGCATTCTTTCCAATCATTGAGACTGAGCAATGCTTTCACAGCAAGATACCTGTTCTTGAATTTAGCACGTGAAAGTATTTGTTTGCAAGTGGGTCTTTTACTAGTGTGTAAGCACTTTAAGGCCAGGGACTATGCCTTACCCATTCTGTATTATCAAGGAGCCTACTAGACACTCAATGAATATTTGCTGAATTGAATAGTGGTAGCATTAGTTATTAATTACCATGATAGTGCTCAGTGGAACCACCCCAAATCTCGGTGACTGAAACTAAATGGCATTTATTTGGCTCATCAGTCTGGATCATCTGATGACGTGTCAGATGGTAAGCTCACTATTGCTATGTGATAGGGGTGACTGGGCATTTTGTCTCTCATCCACCAGCAGGCCAGCCCACTCATTTTCTCAAGGTGGTGGCAGAAGTGCAGCAATGCAGGTTGAGACAAATAAGTGTTTTTCAAGCGGTTGCTTGCACATATTTAGTAATATCCCATTGGCCCCAACAGATTACCTGACCAACCCGGAGTCCAAATGAGAGGGCACTGCAGAGCAATATGACAAAGGACGGTAAAGAATTGGAGCCATTTTTGCTATTAATCTTCCACAGCGGTTTCCCTCTCCTCCTTCATCTTCATGATTTCACCACCCGAGTCTAGAATTTCTGCAATATGTGGGAACCACGATAATGATGCTGAAGTCCTTCCTGATTTTAATTTTGAAACCACTAGTTAGTTCTGCCATAATAGAGGCTTGATCTGAAGTGATTTTGTCAAAGACACGAAGACCCTGATTTTCACTGGAGTGCAGCCTGGGTTTCATTATAGTCCATTCTCATGTCAGGTGTATCAGCCACAATCCTATCCACCTGCTGGTGCGCCATCCTTCCAGGCACGGGGCCAATATGCAGGGAAGCAGACAGCCATGTGTTTTAATCAGCATCTGTATCTTGATTTTTTGGGGATGCTCTTTGAGCCATGTTAAACAAAAACATAAAAATTACCTTAAAAGCACCTTGATGAAAAGACACTGCTACCAACTTTCTCATCAGAGGGGAGGAAAATACTGAACGTGGGGGTAAGTGGCCGGCATCACTGAATTCACCGAACCCCAAATGAAAAACCTGATAAATGTCTAGTTTAACAAAACGATCATAAAGAAACCATTGATTGTAATAACAAGAAAAACTAAATAACCAATGACATTCTCAGTGTCCCCTTACTCGTCTACCACGAGGAGATATATTACAGGAAACATATGCACATGATGGAGAGGCAAATATAATTGCTTAAAAAGAGATACTCAACTGACAGCAATAAAATTTAGACCAAAAATCAAAAAACTATTAAGCCTAGCAGTTACATTGATTAGAGCACTGTTTTCTTATTTGGTTAGTCCTAGGAGGACCATTGAGTCGCTATTTTGTTTAAGCTGGTGGAAAGGTAAACTAATCTCGTTTAATGGGCAGAAGATGCCGAAGCTGTGCTTTCTCTCTTCATTGCAAGCGATGGATCGGGGGGTAGTTCAAGCTTCAGTGAGGTTATTGAGTTCAATACATTATTTATTTCCTGGAAAGTTAGAGACTTCCAGAGATATACACCTCAGCTCTGTGGAAAACATATTCAGCTGAGCTCCGAGTAAAACTGTGAAGTAGGTCAGATTTGCGAGATCCCAGCCTCAGGCTTTTCCTCCAGGAGGTATGCCACTGCAGCTCGTCATTCAGGATCCAAAATGGAGGCCTCTGGTTTTTCTCCCTATATCAGAGACCTACACTCATTTGCATGCCAATGTTAATGATGGCAAACAAGTCAAAGCATTTTTTTTTTTTTTGCCCCAGAAGGGAATAATTCCTGAAGAAAGATTTTTATTGGTGAAGGTATAACATCATTTCCACACCTAAAATGATATCAAAGCAGCTGTCCTTTTACAAGGCAGGACCCTAAAGGTTATAATCCATTGACACGTACAGAAACAAAAAAAGATATATAGCATATAAGAAAACAACTTTAGGGGCATCTGCTTATGTATGGCATATTGAAGACCTCTGATGGTTTCCTTCTAAAATCACACCAAAAGTACAGCAAAGAATAAACCTAACAGGAAAAATCTGTAAGAAAGGAGACACTGGCAAATGAAGATTGTTAATATTTCAGAAGACTGACAGCAGATGGCCTCATGGTAACTGACTTGTTTCAGCTTTCTCTACTCTGCTAAGTTTTTGTGGGATAGTGTAAATGGTAGTGCAGAGGAGGTGGTGAGTACCAAAGGTGATACAGAACACATCAGATAGGTGCAATGGTGTTGTGTCATAGCTGAGAAACCGTGGCTTAGGAAACTCCAGTCTTCTATAATCTTTTCTTTCAGCCTCATGCAAGCCAACTGTTCCAACATTTGATTGGGGGAGAAAGAGTATCTTTGTTCTACTGGACAGCAAACAAAATTTCTTCTATTTCAGAGAAAGACACTATCTCTACCTTCCAAGGCTATTTGTTATATAAATTGTCTTGAAAAAAGATAGTGGATAACAAAATTGTCAGTGCTCCTGCTCATAAGACATGCAGAGACCCAGGGAGAATTGTCTCCCAATCTGTCTCCCAAGGTCATGAGACTCATCTGATTCTACTGATAACAAAAACATACCTTAACCACTTTAGCCGTGAACCAGTCCTTACGGTCCCAAAGAGCTTCAGCTACAAATTGTGACAGTATACACGATTACCTTGTGAGTTATTTGCCTATTTTTCTGAGCCCCAAGCCCCCTTATTTATAGGCTTCCCTGTGCTATTGGCACTGGGACTCCAAAATGACATCTTCAAGATGTATTCTACCGATAGGAAGCATTGATGGGAGTTTGGAAGCCAAGAGAAGGGGGGTAATGGGCCCTCTCCTGGTTTCCAACTCAGGTTTGCCTGCCCCCAGCAAGAGAGGACAGGTAGCTGTAAACTCTAGCTTCCTTTGGTACTTCCAAAGTCAGCCTTCAGCTGCCCCTCAGAGGAATATGCAGCAGCTATGCTGTTGGAAGAGCAGCCTCACCACACTCCCTCTTCCCTACCCAATCAAGAGCCTGTCCTGGCACCTGCCATACTGTCCCCAGAATCCCACTGCCATAATCTTCCAGCCCTGTCTCTTGATCTTCTAGCACCCAACCCACATGGTTTTACCCCCGTCTCAATGATTTGAACAAAAATCAACTCCTTGAAGGTGTCCTTTCCTGTCCTATAACCCCACAGAACTTTTAGGTTCTAGTCACACCATCTCATGCTCTTTGTTTTCTTAGCCCTGATGGGGGTAGCTTCCTGGTGTTTTCTATAGGTTATCTCAGCATCTCCCTTTCAACGCCTATGTGTCAAATCTCTGTATCAAACACCTCTGTTTGAAATATCCAGCATGGTTTTTGCTTTCATGCCTGGCCTTTGGCTGATGTACACTACTCATACTTAGAATGATTTCATGTACTAATCCAGTGTTTAAATTTTCATTTTCTTTTTAATTTAATTGTTACCTTTATCAAAGAACATAGTTCAAGATGCCAAATAGTACAACAGGCGCTTGTCTAGTGGCATGTTGCTTAAGGTTTAACAGCCACCTCTCTGGAGGAAAAAAAGGCCTTCGCTTATAATACATTCTGATTTCCACGTTGTAAATATGCCATCCGTGCCCAGTTTCAAATGGCCAATGTGACATGACTGAACACAGAGTTGGGAAGAGAGGTGTACCATCAGCTTTTGTGAGTTAGCACGAACCAGCTCCAGAACATCACTGACTCTTCTGCATTTTTCCTCACCTTCAAAACAACCACTTTCAGCTCATGCGGCCAGCATATTTGGTTTTGACCTCCATCTAAAGATAACAACTTCACGGGGCACCTGCATGGCTCAGTGGGTTAAGCGTCCGACTTCAGCTCAGGTCATGATCTCATGGTCCGTGAGTTCAAGCCCTGCATCGGGCTCTGTGCTGACAGCTCAGAACCTGGAGCCTGCTTCGAATTCTGTGTCTCCCTCTCTCTCTGACCCTCCCCTGTTCATGCTCTGTCTCTCTGTCTCAAAAATAAATAAACATTAAAAAATTAAAAAAAATAAAGATAACCGCCTCTTTTTCTCAATGCAGGCACAGAAAATAATTGGCATTTACTGACCACACTCTTTGCCCATTCTTCTCTTAACTTCTTCTCTTTCATGTCTCAGTTACAATGGCATTTCCTGAGAGAGGCCTTTCCTGACCAGCCCCAATTTAAATTTGGTCCCATCTGCTGGTCATCCTCACATCACTTTATTCTTTAGCTTCATGGCACACATCCCCATCTGTAATTGTATTTAGGCTCACTTTTTTAAATTTAAATTCCAGTTAGTTAGTATATACAGTGTAAAATTCGTTTTAGGAATAGAATTCAGTGATTCATCACTTAAATACAACACCCAGTGCTCATCACAACAAGTGTCCTCTTTAATACCCATCACCCATTTAGCCCATCCCCCGGCCACCTCCCCTCCAGTAACCCTCAGTTTGCTCTCTATAGTTAAGAGTCTTTTACGGTTTGCTTCCTATCTTTTTCCTCATAGGTTCATCTGTTTCATTTCTTATAGGCTCACTTATTTATTGTCTGTCTCTTCTGCTAGTTTGCAAACTCCATAAGGCCGAGATTTCATATATTTTGCTCCTCACTATATTCTTTTATTTTTTATTTTTTGTTGTTTTAATGCACATCCAAGTTAGTTACCATATAGTGCAACAATGATTTCAGGAGTAGATTCCTCAATGCCCCTTAACCATTTAGCCTATCCCCCCCTTCCCACAATCCCTCCAGTAACCCTGTGTTTGTTCTCCATATGTAAAAGTCTCTTATGTTTTTCCCCCTCCCTGTTTTTATATTATTTTTTGCTTCCCTTTCCTTGTGTTCATCTGTTCTGTGTCTTAAAGTCCTCGTATAAGTGAAGTCATATGATATTTGTCTTTCTCTGACTGACTGATTTTGCTTAGCATAATACCCTCTAGTTCCATCCACATAGTTGCAAATGGCAAGGTTTCATTCTTTTTGGTTGCCGAGTAATACTCCATTGTATATATATACTACATCTTTATCCATTCATCCATTGATGGACATTTGGGTTCTTTCCATACTTTGGCTATTGTTGGTAGTGCTGCTATAAACATGGGGGTGCATGTGTCCCTTCGAAACAGCATACCTGTATCCCTTGGATAAATGCCTAGTAGTGCAATTGCTAGGTCGTAGGGGACTTCTATTTTTAGTTTTTTGAGGAACCTCCGTACTGATTTCCAGAGTGGCTGCACCAGGTTGCATTCCCACCAACAATGCAAAAGAGATCCTCTTTCTCTGCATCCTTGCCAACATCTATTGCTGCCTGAATTGCTAATGTTAGCCATTCTGACAGGTGTGAGGTGGTATCTCATAAGGTTTTGATTTGTATTTCCCTGATGATGAGTGATGTTGAGAATTTTTTCATGTGTTGGTTGGCAATCTGGATGTCTTCTTTGGAGAAGTGTCTATTCATGTCTTTTGCCCATTTCTTCACTGGATTATTTGGTTTTTGGGTGTTGAGTTTGAAAAGTTCTTTATAGATTTTGGATACTAACCCTTTATCTGATATGTCATTTGCAAATATCTTCTCTCATTCTGTCAGTTGCCTTTTAGTTTTGCTGATTGTTTCCTTCGCTGTGCAGAAGCTTTTTGTTTTGATGAGGTACCGGTAGTTCATTTTTGCTTTTGTTTCCCTTACCTCCGGAGACATGTTGAGTAAGAAGCTGCTGTGGCCAAGATCAAAGAGGTTTTTGCCTGCTTTCTCCTCGAGGATTTTGATGGCTTCCTGTCTTACATTGAGGTCTTTCATCCATTTTGAGTTTAGTTTTGTGTATGGTGTAAGAAAGTGGTCCAGGTTCATTCTTCTGCATGTCACCATCCAGTTTTCCTAGCACCACTTGCTGAAGAGACTGTCTTTATTCCATTGGATATTCCTTCCTGCTTTGTCGAAGATTAGTTGGTCATACGTTTGTGGGTCCATTTCTGGGTTTTCTATTCTGTTCCACTGATCTGAGTGTTGGTTTTTGTGCCAGTACCATACCGTCTTGATGATTACAGCTTTGTAATGCAGCTTGAAGTCCGGGATTGTGATGCCTCCTGCTTTGGTTTTGTCAGGATTGCTTTGGCTATTCGGGTTCTTTCTGGTTCCATACAAGTTGTAGGATTGTTTGTTCTAGCTCTGTGAAGAATGCTGGTATTATTTTGATGGGTATTGCATTGAATATGTAGATTGATTTGGGTAGTATTGACATTTTAACAATATTTGTTCTTCCTATCCAGGAGCATGGAATATTCTTTTATTTTTTTTGTGTCTTCTTCAATTTCTTTCACAAGCTTTCTATAGTTTTCAGTGTATAGATTTTTCACTTCTTTGGTTAGATTTATTCCTAGGTATTTTATGGTTTTTGGTGCAATTGTAAATGGGATTGATTCCTTGATTTCTCTCTCTGTTGCATCATTGTTGGTGTATAGGAATGCAACCGATCTCTGATTTTATATCCTGCCACTTTGCTGAATTCATGGATTAGTTCTAGCAGTTTTTTGGTGGAATCTTTTGGGTTTTCCATATAGAGTATCATGTCATCTGCCAAGAGTGAAAGTTTGACCTCCTTATGGCCAATTTGGATGCCTTTTATTTCTTTGTGTTGCCTGATTACTGAGGCTAAGACTTCCAATACAATATTGAATAACAGTGGCGATAGTGGATGTCCCAGTCTTGTTCCTGACCTTAGGGAGAAAGCTCTCAGTTTTTCCTCATTGAGGATGATATTAGTGTTGGGTCATTCATATATGGCTTTTATGATCTCAAGGTATGCTCCTTCTATCCCTACTTTCTTGAGGTTTTTATGAAGAAAGGATGCTGTATTTTGTCAAATGCTTTCTCTGCATCTATTAAGAGAGAGGATCATGTTCTTGTCCTTTCTTGTATTGATGTAATGAATCACATTGATTGTTTTGTGGATATTGAATCAGCCCTGCATCCCAGGTATAAATCCCACTTGGTCGTGGTGAATAAAGTTTTTAATGTATTGTTGGATCTGGTTGGCTAATATCTTGTTGAGGATTTTTGCATCCATGTTCATCAGGGAAATTGGTCTATAGTTCTCCTTTTTAGTGGGGCCTTGTCTGGTTTTGGAATCAAGGTAATGCTGGCTTCATAGAAAGAGTTTGCAAGTGTTCCTTCCATTTCTGTTTTTTTGGAACAGCTTCAAGAGAATAGGTGTTAACTCTTCCTTAAATGTTGGGTAGAATTCCCCTAGAAAGCCATCTGACTCTGGACTCTTATTTTTTGGGATATTTTTGGTTATTATTTCAATTTCTTTACTGGTTATGGGTCTGTTCAAATTTTCTAGTTCTTCCTGTTTCAGTTTTGGTAGTGTATATATTTCTAGGAATCTGTCCATTTTTTTCCAGATTGTCCATTTTATTGGCATATAATTGCTCATAATATTCTCTTATTATTGTTTTTATTTCTGCTGTGTTGGTTGTGATCTCTCATCTTTCATTCTTGATTTTATTTATTTGGGTCCTTTCCTTTTTCTTTTTGATCAAACTAGCTAGGGGTTTAT
The DNA here is from genome assembly GCF_018350175.1 of Felis catus. Lineage (NCBI taxonomy): Eukaryota > Metazoa > Chordata > Mammalia > Carnivora > Felidae > Felis > Felis catus. The sequence continues at coordinate 134,576,993 of NC_058376.1, forward strand.
CAATTTTGTTAATTCTTTCAAAGAACCAGCTTCTGGTTTCATTGATCTGTTCTATTTTTGTTGTTGTTGTTGTTGTTGTTGTTGTTGTTGTTGTTGTTATTTTTGGTCTCAATAGCACTGATTTCTCCTCTAATCTTTATTATTTCTGGTCTTCTGCTGGTTTGGGGTTTTATTTGCTGTTCTTTTTCCAGCTCTTAAAGGTATAAGGTTAGGTTGGGTATCTGAGAACTTTCTTCCTTCTTTAGGAAGGCCTGGATTGCTATATACTTTCCTCTTATGACCACCTTTGCTGCGTCCCAGAGGTTTTGGGTTGTGGTGTTACCATTTTCATTGATTTCCATGTACTTTTTAATTTCCTCTTTAACTTCTTGGTTAGCCCATTCGTTCTTTAGTAGGATATTCTTTAGTCTCCAAATATTTGTTACCATTCCAAATTTTTTCTTGTGATTTATTTCGAGTTTCATAGCATTGTGGTCTGAAAATATACATGGCATGATCTCGATCTTTTTGTACTTGTTGAGGTCTGATTTGTGTCTCAGTATGTGATCTATTCTGGAGAACATTCCATGTGCACTGGAGAAGAATGTGTATTCAGCTGCTTTAGGATGAAATGTTCTGAATATATCTGTTAAGTCCATCTGGTCCAGTGTGTCATTCAAAGCCATTGTTTCCTTGTTGAATTTCTGATTATATGATCTGTCCATTGTTGTAAGTGGGGTGTTAAAATCCCCTACTATTATGGTACTATTATCAATGAGTTTCTTTATGTTTGTGATTAATTGATCTATATACTTGCGTGGCTCCACATGTGGGCCATAAATGTTTATGATTGTTAGGTCTTCTTGGTGGATAGACCCCTTAATTATGATATAATGCCCTTCTTCATCTCTTGTTACAAACTTTATTTTAAAGTCTAGATTGTCTGATATAAGTATAGCTACTCCAGCTTTCTTTTGTCGACAATTAGCATGATAGATGGTTCTCCATCCCCTTACTTGCAGTCTGAAAGTGTCTTCAGGTCTAAAGTGGGTTTCTTGTAAACAGCATATAGATAGATCTTGTTTTCTTATCCATTCTGTTACCCTATGTCTTTTAGTTGGAGCATTTAGTCCATTGACATTTCAAGTGAGTACTGAAAGATATGAATTTATTGCCATTATGTTGCTTGTAGAGTTGGAGTTTCTGGTGTTCTCTGGTCCTTTTTAGTCTTTGTTGCATTTGGTCTTTATTTATTATTTCGTCTTTTCTTCCTTCAGAGAGTCCCCCTTAAAATTTCTTGCAGGACTGGTTTAATGGTCACAAAATCCTTTCATTTTTGTTTGTCTGGGAAACTTTTAATCTCTCTTTATGTTTTGAATGACATCCTTGATGGATAAAGAATTCTTGGCTGCATATCTCCAGCTGAAATTCCTGCTGATTCAGCACACTGAATATATCCTGCCACTCCTTTCTGGCCTGCTAAGTTTCTGTGGATAGGTCTGCTGCAAGCCTGATCTGTCTTCCCTTGTAGGCTAAGGAGTTTTTTCCCTTGCTGCTTTCATGATTCTCTCCTTGCCTGAGTATTTTGTGAATTTGACTATGTTATTCCTTGTTGATGGTCAGTTTTTGTTGAATCTAATCGGAGTGTGCTGTGCTTCCTGGGTTTTGATGTCTGTGTCTTTCCCCAGGTTAGGAAAGTTTTCTGCTATGATTTGCTCACATAAACCTTCTACCCCTTTTTCTTTCTCTTCATCTTCTGGGACCCCTATGAGTCTGATGTTCCTTTTTAATGAGTCACTTATTTCTCTAATTCTTAAATTATGCTTTTTTGCCTTAGTCTCTCTCTCTTTTTTTTTCCTGCTTCATTATTCTCCATAAGTTTGTCCTCTATATCACCGATTTTCTGCTCTGCCTCATCCATCCTTGCTGCCAGGGCATCCATTCGAGATTGCAGCTCAGTTATAGCATTTTTTATTTTATCCTGATTAGCATTTACTTCTTTTATCTCCTTAGATAGGGATTCTAATCTATTTTCGACTCCAGCTAGTATTCTTATTATTGTGATTCTAAATTCTGGTTCAGACATCTTACTTGTATCTGTGTTGGTTAAGTCCCTGACTGTCGTTTCACCCTGATCTTTCTTTTGGGGTGAATTCCTTCTTTTCGTCATTTTGAAGGGAGAAAGGGAATTAATGAGGTGAAAAATTTTAATTAAAAAACAATTAAAATAAAAAAATTAAAATTAAAAAATTAAAAACAACAAACACACACACAAAAATCAAATAAGTGATGCTAGATCCTTAGTGTGTTTTGGTCGGGTGTTGAAAGGAGCTTGATAGATTAGAGAAAAAAGGGGAAAGAAAGAAAACAAAAGGAAATCATTTGAAAATTTGAAAAAATGAATATACTGAAATAGAATAAAATGAAATGATGGAAGTAAAATAGAATTTGAAAAAATTTACACAAAAGTAAAAAAGATAGTAGAAAAAAATTAAAGAAAAATATTTTTAATAAAAATTGAAAATAAAAATAATTTTTTCTTTCTGTATTCAAGAAAAAGAAAACAAATGAAAAAGAAAAAAAAACGAAAATTGAACAGATGGACCAGCGAGCAGATTGAAATATGATTGAAATTACTTAGTTTTCCCCTCGAAGTCAAAATATGAAGTGCTTTATAGTCACTAAACCAAGCAGGCAGAGAAATCTGTGTTCCTGAATGAGGTTAGGCCAGTTGGGCGGGGCGTAGTGTAACAGCTACATTCTCCACTAGATGGCGCTGCTCAGCTTACTGAAGTGGATTGTTGTGGCGCTGGTAGGTGTGTATGCGCATGCGCGGGAACGGTGAAAATGGCGTCCCGCTCTCTAGTGTTGGAACTCTGTTCTCCCTGATCAGCAATTGTGCACCGTCCCGGGCTTCCATCCACTCCCCGCTTTTACACTGTCCATGACCAAGCCCCAGGCAGCACCTTCTTCCTGAGTTTTGTCTCAGATGCGGCTGTTTTTCCCAACCCCTCGCTTCTGACAGACTGTGGCTTTGATCTGTTCTGCCCCTCTGTGGGAGGGTCTCACCGAGCAATGGCCGGGTGATGGCCGCACCCAGGAAATTTCCCGAGACTGTGCTGCTGGCGATGCCCAGAGACTGCAGCTGAGCGCCAGCCTGCCCCAGAAAAAATTCATGGGATCATGCAGCAGCAGCAGCATTTCAGGGATTATGGAAAATCACAACACATATCTGGCACCAGGCTTCACCCTTAACAACCGTGTTCCAGCATCAGCAAATGTGGTTGTTCTCCCAGGTCCACTGAGGCCTTTGCATATGGGGCCTTTGCATATGAAGGCCAAACAGCCTCCCAGGTGTCCTCCCAGCATGGGACCTGCCTCTCCCGTGTGGCCCGAAGACCCCCGGACCTCACTCTGTTCCTGGGGATTCGCCCTTCCCACCAGAGCACCGCCAGGTATGGAGCTGCGCCGTTTCAGACTCTGCGCTCCTGCTGTTTATAGAGTCTTAATGGGATTTAAACCCTCTCCTTTCTCCCTTTTTAGTTCAGTCCCTGTGGCTGTTACCACTTTTCCCTTTTCCACTTTCTCTCCAGCTGCTTTTGGGAGGAGTGCTTTTCCTGTATTCTTCCCCCACCCCCACCTGTCTCCATCCTCTCTCCCCAAGCAAAAACAGCTCCCTGCCCTCCAGGGCTTCTTTCTCCCCGCCCCGTTCACTTCTCTGGCGGCGCCAAGTACCTGCTGAGTTCTCTGGTTCAGGTTGTACAGATTGTTGTGTTAATCCTGCAGTCAGTTTTCTAGGTGTGCAGGATGGTTTAGTGTTGGTCTGGCTGTATTTCACGGACGCGAGACACCAAAAATACTTCCATGCTGTTCCGCCATCTTGGCTGCTCCTCTCCTCACTGTATTCTTGCATAGTACTTAGAAAGCTCTTTGCGTAATACTTGGCATATTATAGGTGCTGAATAAATATTTGTAGAATGAATAAAGGAATGAAAAGATAAAAAAATGAATACCTAATACGTACCAGGTATTCTCCAGCATTATTTCAGACATGTTATTTCATTTATTTCATTTTTTTTTTTTTTTACTTTTTTTCTTCTTTGAGAGAGAGTGCAAGCAGGGGAGAGAGGAAGAGGTAGAGAGAGAAAGAGAGAGAATCTCAGTCAGGCTCCATGCTCAGCGTGGAGCCTGACATGGGGCTCTATTACACAACCCTGGGATCATGACTGAACTGAAACCCAACTGAGCCACTCAGGTGCCCCTATTTCATTTATTTTAACAACACTCCTACCAAGTATCAATCATTGTCTCCATTATACAAAGAAGGAAGTTATCTCCAAAAGGTTAAGTAACAGGCTTCAAAGTGTTTTTAGTAGTGTTGGAACTTAACATAAAAATTAGGTCTTTTGGGGGCGCCTGGGTGGCGCAGTCGGTTAAGCATCCGACTTCAGCCAGGTCACGATCTCGCGGTCCGTGAGTTCGAGCCCCGCGTCAGGCTCTGGGCTGATGGCTCGGAGCCTGGAGCCTGTTTCCGATTCTGTGTCTCCCTCTCTCTCTGCCCCTCCCCCGTTCATGCTCTGTCTCTCTCTGTCCCAAAAATAAATAAAAGTTGAGAAATCAGGTCTTTTGGTTCAAAGCCCTGTGTTCTTGTGCTCATTATTGCTGAGTTAATATTCAGTTTTATTACTGTGCTTCAGCCTTAAATTGTACCCTATTCCAATTTCTCGTATATTTTTATTGTCAGACCTTCTTGACCTGACCCCCCAAAAATCAAATCTGACCCTTAATTATGTCTTTGGCCTAGTACTCAACCACTTCTTGTTCTTGGTTCCTCCTGGTAATTTACAGTACACACCCATCGTTAAATGGCTGTGATTCCAATCCTCTTCTACAAGAGTGACATGGGATAAAGTAAGAGGGGTTGGCTTTTGGTGGGCCAAGCTAAGGAATTTGAACTTCATCCCCTCAGCAGCATTAGCTATTTTAGCAAGTGAAGTAAGGGATGTCATAGTGGAGGTTTTTTAGGAGAATGAAGATGGTGGCAGAACATAGGGTAGGTTGGAGTAGAGAAATGCAGAAATATTGTCTCAGAGTATCTTGCTTGAATCTGTGTTTGAGATGTTGAAGACCTGGGCTAGGATGGTGGCAGTAGAGACAGAGACGAAGGGATGAAAATAAGGGACCTAAAAAGAACAATCAACAGAGTTCTGTGACAAAGTAGCATGTTTTGTGCAAGGAGTATAGGTCCAGGGTGCTGTAACTGGATTTGACTCCCTGCTTAGCCACTGGCTACTCATGTGCCTTAGCTTCTTCATCTGGAATGTAGGAGGCAGGCCTAGATTATCTAGGTCTTTTCCAATTTGAACACTTTGTGATTAAAAGAATAAAAGTTAATGCAAAGATTTAGGAACTAAAGGACAGTGACTCCCACTTACGGAAATGAAGAAGGTGGATATATACCTAGCTGCATTCATGTGTACCTGTGTGCGTGTATGTGCGTCTGTGTGTGCGTGCGTGCAAGAGAATGAGGAGAAGGAAGAACAGGAGATAACCAACATAAATCAGGACTTTTTCACATAGTGGTAGATAATCATTATGAAAATATATCAGCATGTTTATCAGCTTGTTCTGCATTCATCCTTAATCTTAGAGTATCCTCCTGTACTGCAAAGGCTGGCAATCTGAAAACTACAACTTGGATTCTAACTGCAAATTGTACTCTATCAATTAGATGCACATGTCCTAGCTTTGGAAGGCAGAAATGAGGTGAAGGCCATTTTCTTCTCTTGAATAGCAAAGTAATGGAGACATGTATCTAAAGGGAGTTGAGGTGTCCAGATTTAATATTTCCCTCACCACCTGCTCACTTAACTCCCCACAATGTGGTTTAAGCATAGCATTCTGAATAGTCCAACTCTTTCAGATGATTTTGCAAGCGTCTTGCTACCCATGTTAAATCAATCTCTCTCTCTCTCTCTCTCTCTCTCTCTCTCTCTCTCTTTTTAAATATCTAGAAAGATTTGTTTTTCCTGTAGAAAACTCTGGCTAACACAGAGATCAGATACAACAAAAGGTCTGTTTGGTCCATTGATTTCAAAGTGATCCTTTTTGCTTCTAATAGCCTACAATTTTCTTTCTATTAAGAGAACAATAGAATCTCCGTGTACGAAAAGTCATTGGAGTCTTCTAACAAACATATGTTCCTATCCATAAAGAAGAGAAATGAATCTGCTCCATTTTAGGATGGTTGTGTGGTCAAAGTCTAGATCATGCCTGGCTTTTCCCAGGGATGTGGGTTAACTGCAGAGAGATCAGGAGACAACAGGTATGCGAAATTATAAGTTCTTCAGGGCACCCTTTAATTCCTTTGTCATTGCTTCTGGCTGAGATGAATATTAGAACCCATCCAAAAGGACAAGATACTCAGAGGAAAAGTGATTACCTTTGTAGATGAGACATCTTCAAAAATCAATGGTATTGTCATTATGAGTGTGTCTTACAGGTGCATACATTTAAATGAATTGTTCACATTAGTTTTCAAAGTGTGGTCCCTACACAAGCAGCTTTAGCATCATCCAGAAATTTTTAGAAATACAGATTCTTGGGTCCTACCCCACACATACTGTGATCAGAAACTCTGGGGTTGGTGCCCAGTAGTCTGTATTTTTAAATCCTCCAGGAGATTCTGATGCCTCCTGGAGTTTGAGAATTACCGGTCATCAGTATATACTCACAAAGTCCTTCACGGTCAGTGATGACTGAGTTTTTCCTATGAGTGTGATCTGTCAGTGGGGCATGGATAGGACCTACAAATGCATGACTGACTGCTGTAGATAAGCAAGCTGTTTGTGGGTGCCAGTTTAAGCTCAGGAATTAAGTAACTTACCCAAGAGTAATATTATTGCAATAGTAGTTCACTAAGAAGAATTTTAGTTTTTTCTTTGGGAAATATGTTCAAAATGTTTATTAAGATGAGAATAATATATCGCCATATGGGAAAATTTTGGTGCTTTTTAACAAGCATATAATCCTATGAAAATTGTATATGAATAATATTGTTCAATTAATGAGTCAGTTTGAAAACAATTTCAGAGGCTTGTTCTGTGACTTTATTTTTATGATCATAAAATACTGAGACTCAAGTGTATGTCCATGTGATATCTCTCAGAAACAGAACCATAATATATTATTTATGTTTTTATTTCGTTTATTTTAATTAATTAAAAATAATTAAAATAATCTCTGCTGCACCCAATGTGGGTCTCAAACTCATGACTCTGAGATACAGAGTCACATGCTCTACCAACTGAGCCAGCCAGGTGCCCCTATGTCTTTTAGATGAAAGAAAATTCTAAATAATTTAAGTAGTAAATAATTTTCAGTGGTAAGTAATGAGATGCTGCCTGCATCCATAATACTTTAATATATTGTTATTATTTTGCCTAATACATGTACAAAAGCAATTTAATATCAGGAAAATATAGTTATGGAGACAGATGCTATCCTGGATCACCTTATCCTTTAAATAAAGAATGCAGGTTAATGCTGATTAATTGTAAGAAATGTTTTCAAAGTGTAGAAGTAGGCATACCAGGCTGAAGTAGGCTGAAGTAGGCTGAATATTGTAAATGGATTCTTGAGACTAGATCCTTTAAAGCCTTCAAAAAAGCACATAGCCATTTTAATATTACCAGATGCTGATTCAATGTATTTCACCATCATCAGAACCGAGAATGAGCTATTTGGGGCGCAACTAATAATACTCAGACCTTGCTCATATTGCTTCATGAGAGTCTACCTTTTATGAGGCGAGTCCTATCTCTATGAATAATTTGTTCCATAACCCAACACATTCTGTTGGTTAAAATTTGGGTATTATTGCATAATCTTGTTGAGAAAAATAGAGTAACATCTTGAACAGCCAAGTAGCTCTTTTTATTCATTTTCAATAATAATGTAAAAATGGGACCACAAATTGATTTATGCATGTGACACTATTGAAATAAAAATGAAGAAATTGTCTCTTTTACAGGGTTCAATTCTTCAAGGAATTGTAGCAACATTCTTCTTTCTGTGTGTTCAGCTAATGTTTTGTTGAGTTTTAACCATTTCTTTGCTTTTATAAAATTTCTAATGGGATTTTCCTGCTTAAAAAAAGGTTTATGTTAATGTAACATATATTTTACCCTGAAGGAATATATGAAGGACAAGGAAAATCAACACATTAAATTGAATAAATGGAATTGTGTTAATGATTAGAACGGATGTAGCTGAATTTTACCCCAAAGTGCCTATTTTAATCATTCCTATCTTTTTGAGAGTGAATTCTTTAGTTACAGTTTCCCATCTCTCTTGAATCCTTAATCTCTATCTGGCTCCTTTACTTCTGCCAGAAACAGGATCACTTATGCTCTTTTCTAAATTAGAAACCCTCCCTTCACTCTGCACTCCCCTCAAGCTATTTTCCTATTGTTCTCCTCCACTTTACCACCAAATCATGAGCCTTCAAGGGGCCCTACCACAATTCTCTCGCCACCTGCTCACTTAACTGTCCACAATGTGGCTTTAAGCACAGCATTCTGAATAATCTCTACATCTTATGGGAAGGAAAGGAAAAGAAAGAAAATGTTATTAGAAATGAAGACACACATGGGGCACCTGAATGGTTCAGTCGATTGAGCCTCCAGCTCTTGGTTTTGGCTCAGGTCATGATCTCCTAGTTCTTGTGTTAAGCCCCACATTGAGCTCTGTGCTGAGAGTGCAGGGCCTGCTTGGGATTCTCTCTCTCACTCTCTCTCTCTCTGCACCTCCCATGCTCCTATGCTCGCTTGCTCTCTCTCTCCCTCTCTTTCAAAATAATAAATAAAAACTGTAAAAAAAGAAAAAAGAAGACATAGAAAGCTTCAACCATTTTGAACCATTTTGATAATGTTCTATTTATTTAAATATTTTTTATAAATGAAATATTTTGTAATATTTCTTAAAGTAGCTTCAACTATTGCTATTGTACTAAATGGCCATCAGTGACCCTCTAGATACCAAGACCAATGACCTCCCTCCTTCAACTCTCTACAGGATTTGATGCTACCGATCAAACTTTCTTTGTTTAAAAATTGTTTTCTGACTATAACATGTTACTTATCATAAGAATACAGACAATACAGTGAAATACTTAAACTTATTTAAGTATTTAAATTAAATTCTTAAGAAACTTAAATCCCTCTTATACCCATTATCCAGAAATAACCACCATGAACATTTTTTTTACTGCAAGTGTTGTTTGTGTGTCTGCAAATTTTACTTAGTAAAATTTCTATTTATTTATTTATATATTCATTTAAAAATGTGTATTTATTTATTTTTGAGAGAGAGAGCAGAGGAGGGGCAGAGAGACAGAGGGAGAATCCCAAGCAGATTCCACACTGTCAGTGCAGAGCTCTATCAGGGGCTTGAACCACGAGCCGTGAGATCATGACCTGAGCCAAAATCAAGAGTGGGACATTTAACCGACTGAGCCACCCATGTGCTCTGTAAAATTTCTATTTTATACTCTGATTTTCCTCGTAATATTAAATTAAAGGCATTTCCCAAGTCATTTCACTATTCTTCAAAAACATGATTTTAAACAATGGCTTAATATCCTGTCATGAAAATACACAATTATTTATTTAACTAACCCCATTCATTAGAACAATCAGTTCTTTGATCCTCCCGGACAATATTCACTGAATATTTGCCTTGTTCCAGGCAGTGTTCAAAGTGTTTTGTGTTTCTTATCTCCTTTTGTCTCCACAACAGCCTTCATTTGACCAGAGGAGAGATCAGAGAATAAAGGAAGGGGTAGTTTCTCTGTGTTAATGCTGTTGAGGTCTCTTGCCCTATTCTTTCTTTCCTTATGTCCTACACTTCCTTGACCTCAACGACTCCCTCTCTGCAGACTATTTCCAAATCTAAACTTGTGTTCCCAACTTCTCTTCGGAACTTCAGGGTCTCACACTTAATACCTTCCTGATCTTCTACCCCAGTATGTCCACAAAACACCTGAAACTTGAGATGGCTTGAACTATCCTTTTCCCCTACACACCTGCTCTTCTTTCTTTCCACCCACAGCTCAGTTAGTGGCCATACAACCCTGGCATCATCTTTCCTTTCGTCTTATCAGTTGCCAACGCCTGTCCCACCTTCTCTATATTTTCTAAAACTACAATTTCCCCTTTTCCTCAATGACTTCTCAAATGACTTACTTATTACCTGTCATCTGGACAATTTTAATAGACTTCTGAGGAATTGTCCTGAATTCCATCCCTTCTAGTGTCAATTCATTCTACCTGCCATTGTCTTATTAATCCGGCTGCATTTTGTTTCTACACGTGCACTCGTGCTTCATTCATAAGATTTCATTCTAAATCCCTGAGAGTGATATTTAAGAAGTGGTATCTTCTAGCAAAACCCCACCATTCTAGCAAAAATGATGTCCACACACTCTTGTGCTGTCGCCTTTTTTCTTCCATGTAAAGTGTTTGTTTATCCATCCTTTCTCTCCCCCACCCTCCCACTTTATTTGTGCTAAGGATGCCCATCTGTCAACATCCATGTTAATGTCACTCTCCATGAACTCTGCCTTACCCTCCCATCTGGGACAAATGTCTTTCAAAACTGAGACTCAATAATTCTTTACTTTGTCCTCTTTTTGGACCACATCACTAAAACTGTAGAACTGTAATGTGAGAAACTCTTGTGTCCCCTACCACAATATGGACGCCTTGGGGGGCACAAATGTGTGTCATACATCTTTTTGGTCTCTCCAGCACCTAGCACAGTGCCTGGAAAATAAAGAGTGCTCAGTAAATGCTTGTCAAGCATGGCAATGAACGATTCTGCTGACCAGTATAACGTATCCAGATCATCAACTCCAGTTCCTTTCTTTACTTTATCTCTATAACTTTGGTCTGCTTTCACTTTCAGCTCCACTTTCACACCTCACATATTACTTGCACCAGCCCATCTCCGGAAGCCCCACTTAGGATATTCTTCCTTCCTTTAGTAACAAATCACAAACTGTTAGGTTGACATTTACTTGCCCATACATTTCCTCTTTCAGGAATTCAGTTCTCCAGCACTATTCAGAGAGGTATATTATGTAAATGTGGACATTTTTGGTTACAAGTGACAGAAACCCAACTCAAACTAGCTTGAGCCCAAAGTGGGCCTTTATCTGAATGATGTTGCAATAGCAAAACCAGAGGAAGAGTTTCAAAAACCTGCTTGGTACTGGGAATCTCAGAGTTTGAAACTGGGGATGCCCTTGGGGCACCTGGGTGGTTCAGTTGGTTGAGCATCCGACTTGGGCTTAGGTCATGATCTCACAGTTTGTGAGTTTGAGGCCCGCTTTGGGCTCACTGCTGTCAGTGCAGAGCCTGCTTGGGATCCTCTGTTCCCTTCTCTCTCTGCCCCTCCCGTGCTCACGTGCTCTCTCTCAAAAATAAGTAAAACATTAAAAAAACAAGGAAAAAAAAAACTGGGGACTCCCTTGCCATAGAGACATTCTTTTCCTCTTGTTCTTTCTCTTCTAATTCGTTAATCCCAGCTTGGCTTGGCTTAGCTTTATTCTCACCAAATGGAGGTGAGTGCAGACATTAGAGGCTAAGATTAGAGATAAGAAGAAACAGAAAGAAAACCCAGGACAGTGGTAAATCCAGATCACCAATCTATAAGGTCAGTATCTATATTTTTGCCCAGCTATGGTAACCAACTTAGCCTGCTCATTTGCTTAAGCCAACTAAGTTAGTCTTTGTCATTTATAATTAAGAGAGTCCTGACTAATGTAAGCAAATGTTTTTTTCACAGGACTGGCTAATTATTTAGGAGCAATTCAGTAAAACACAGTGACTTAAAAGTGGGATTGAGTCCTCCACGATGAAATGTGTTTACAGAAACATAGACACATGGGTCCTATTTTAGACCTCCCCCAAATTTGGATGATTCCATATGCACACTTTTAAGGTAGACACACTCTTTCATCTTTAAAAAAAAACTTCTTATTAAGAAGATTTCAAATTTCAACCCCATCTCCACTCTCTTAATCTACCACACTTCCCACGTTCTCAGATTTATATACTCATAATATGCCTTACAGATATTCCTTATCTCTTTCCTCATTATCACTCCTTGTTTTGTATAAATTGCTGTTATGTTGAGCTTTCTTTCTCCCTTTTATTAAGGCAGTTATCCATTTTCCAGTTTTATCTGAATTATCATAGGAAAATTTATTTTCCCATAAAAATAATTGGCTTTCTTAACTACAGTTTTATTCAGTAGTGCCTAAATTTATAGTAGTTCTCCATAAGGTTTTTACTATGGGGAATTTAACTTCTTTTTATTTAAAATCTTTTTGGAGCAGTCCAATTTTCTTTACCTTTGGCATTTTAAAATTCATAGTAAATGACCAGTAATCCATCTGTTGCTAGATGCTTTGGAAGCCTCCCATTAGCTATGATGTGATGCAATGCTATGCTAAATTAAAATTTATATATTCTTTGATTTTCTTTTTAATGGCTATTAGAAAACTTTTATCTTTGAGTAATGGATTATTGAATATCCAACATGACATCTTTTTTATTTTTCTCTGTTCATATTATCTGTATTAATCCACTTCTACATGATCAGATGAAAGGAAATTCTGCATTTGAATTTCTAATGGGCTTTGAAATACATTGTTTTTTTGCATGCTCAAATACATATTCAGCATAAAGAAAGACCTATGATTCAAAAAAAAAATGTTACCTGTATTCCCATGTTTCAAAATTTTACTGGAATCTATTGGCAATGTCTAAGTAATCTGTGTTATGATGACCTGGTTGACAATATAGAGATAGTCAGAATTTATGTTTTTTTCCCTTTAAAACACCAATTCTGAATAATGGCAAATTAAATTGATTTTCTTACTCAAAATCCACATTACCTTCCATGTTTATTTTCTTTTTAAAAACTAATTTCAACTATAATAAACCCACATATAATAGGATCGTCTTAAAGAGAAAATTAAATCAGAAGGTAAAAGGAAATCTGTCCTTCTAGAATCAGAGCATGTATATTCCATAATACATTTCCTTCTAGATCAGTGGTCTGTGAAGCCTTGTTCCCATATTCAGGGTGGTCTCCTGAGTGTCCTATGAACTAATGCCATGTGGTGGTAATATTTATACTTTGACAACATCTGTATTTGGTGTCTGGCATAAATTAGTAATGCATTTCTTGCTCTCATCAAAAGTAACTTCACATTTCTTATTAATCTCAGTGACATTTATCTGACAGTGGAAACTGGGAGAAGTTACTAAGTAAAATAGTTGGTTTCATGGATTTTTAAAAAATATTTTTATTGTGGTAAAATACACACGACATAATTCCATTTTAACCATTTTTACATTAATTAGGTGGCATGAATTACATTCACTCTGTTGTACCACCATTACCACTGTCTGTTCCCCAAATTATTTCATCACCCCAAATAGAAATTCTGTACCCATTAAGGAATAACCTCACAGTGCCTCCTCTCTTCAGTCCCTGGTAACCTCTAATCGACTTTCTGTCTCTATGAACTTGCCTATTTTGAATATTTTGTGTAAGTGGAATCTTACAATATTTTCCTTTTCATGTCTGGATTATTTTCCTGAGCATAGTGTTTCTTCCCTACTTCCTTAGCATAATTTTTCTTTGTTTTTTCTCCCTTAGCATAATGTTTTCAAGTTTCATCCATGTTGTAGCATGTAACAGAATTTCATTCATTCTTATGACTGAATGATATTCCATTGTATGGATACTGCATTTTGCTTATCCGTTAATCTGTCAGTGGACACTTGGATTGTCTCTACCTTTTGGCTATTGAGAATAGTGCTGCAGTGAACATTGGCATACAAGTATCTTCTTGAATCCCTGTTTTCAGTTCTTTTGGGGCATATACTTAGGAATGAAGTTGTTAGTTCATGTGGTAATTCTATGTGTAGCGTTTTGAGGAACCATTGAACTGTTTTCCAAAGTGACTGTATCGTTTTACATTCCCACCAGCAATTTACAAGGGCCTGATTTCTCTACATCCTTGCCAACACTTATTTTCTGTTGTTTGTTTGTTCTTTTATTCATTAATTTATTTATAGCCATCCTATTAAGTTTGAAGTGGTATCTCATTGTGGTCTTGATTTACATTTCCCTAATGACTAATGATGATGGACATTTTTTAATGTGCTTGTTGGCCATTTGTATATTGTCTTTGGAGAAATGTTCATTCAAGTCCTTTGCCCATTTTTAAATTGGTTTGTCTTTTTGTTGTTGAGCTGTAGGAGTTCTGTATATATTCTGGATATTAAAACTCTACTCAATATGCTATTTCCAAATATTTTCTCTCATTCTGTAGTTTGTCTTTTCATTCTCTTGATAGTGTCCTTTGATGCACAAAAGTTTTTAATTTTAATGAAGTCCTGTTTATCTCTTTTTTGTTATTGTTGCTGCCTGTGCTTTTGGTGTCATATACAAGAAACCATCCCCAAATCTAAACATGAAGATATGACCCTATGTCTTCTTCTAAACATTTTGTACTTTTGGCTCTTAGATTTAGGCCTTTGAACCATTTTGAATTAACTTTTGTGTATGGTATAAGGACTTTGTGGATTTTTTTTTAACTAATAAAGAATAGATTTTAAAATGTTTTTGGTAAAGAGAACCCTCGTACACTGCTGGTGGGAATGTAAATTGGTACAGCCCTTAGAGAAAATAGTATTGTGGTTCCTGAAAAAATTAAAAATAGAGCAACCACATGATCCAGCAATCCCTCTTCTGGCTATTTATCTAAAGGAAATGAAGTCAGGATTTCAAAGAGGTATCTGCACTCCCATATCCATCGCAACATTATTAACAGTATCCAAGACATAGAAACAACGTAAGTGTCCATTGATGGATAAATGGATGAAGAAACACACATACACATACACGCACACACACCCTGGCATATTATTCAGCCACAAAAGAGAAGGAAATATTGACTTTTGCAAATACATGGATGGACCTTGGGGTCATTATGCTAAGTGAAATAAGACAAATACTACATGTGGAATCTAAAAAAGCTGAATTCATAGAAACAGAGAGCAGAATGGTGGTCGCCAGGGGTTGGGGGGTGGAGGGAAAGAGGAGATATTGGTCACAGGGTACAAAGTTCCAGTTAGAAGGTAAATAAGTTCTGGAGATCTAATGTACCAGCATGATGACTGTAGTTAACAATGAATAGTTACAGTTAACTGTATTGTATACTTAAAAGTTGTTAAGAGTAAATCTTAAATGTTCTCATGACACCAACAACAAATGATAACTATGTGAGGTGATGAGGTGTTAACTAACTTTATTGTGGTAATTATTTCATAATACATCTGAACCTAGAACAACACAGGAGTTGGGGCACTGACCTCCTCTGAAGTTGAAAATCTGTGTATAACTTTTGATTCCCCCAAAACTACCATACTAATAACCTCCCACTGACCAGAAGCCTTACCAATAACATAAGCAGTTGATTAACACATAGTTTATATGTTATATACTGAATTCCTATGATAAAGTAAGCTAGAGAAAAGAAAATGTTATTAAGAAAATCATAAGGAAGAGAAATAAATTTACCAGTACTGTACCATATCATAAAAAAATCCACATATAAAGGTACTCACATAGTTCAAACATGTTCAAATGTGTGTTGTTCAATGGTCAAATGTATATACATGTATCAAATCTTTACATGTACGTTAAACTCATATAATGTTATATACCACTTATATTTCAATAAAGCTGGAAAAAATGTTTTTGAGAATCATTACTATAACAGATAAATATCCTCAAAGTATATAACTTAAAAAATATATCAAATTGATTTATGGATTCCATCTACAAAACACAACTTTTTTTTTCCATTAAAAAAAATCCAAAAAGGAAATGTAGAATTTAATTTAAAGAAAAAAAAATCAGGGGCACCTGGGTTGCTCAGGTGCTCAACCAGATGTTGGTTAAGCATCTGACTTTGACTCAGGTCATGATCTCATGGTTTTTGAGTTTGAGCCCCATGTCAGGCTCTCTGCTGTCAGCACAGAGCCTGCTTTGAATCCTCTGTCTGTCTCCCTGTCTCTCTGCCTCTCTCTTGTCTCAAAAATAAATAAACATTAAAAAAAAAGAAAGAAAACACATTCATTAAAAAAATAATCAGAAATTGTCCGAGAAAACAACAAAGCAAATCAATTCCTGACAAGAGTTTTGCATCTTAATGATCACATTTATTGAAAGAGTTCAAAATAAATAAATAAAAATGGTCTTTAGCTTAAGAATTTTTGAGCTATCTGAAAATCAACTCATTACAGGGGTGGAAGAATCCTTGGTCATTTCTTTTTTTTTTTTTTAATTAAAAAAAATTTTTTTTTCAACGTTTATTTATTTTTGGGACAGAGAGAGACAGAGCATGAACAGGGGGAGGGGCAGAGAGAGAGGGAGACACAGAATCGGAAGCAGGCTCCAGGCTCTGAGCCATCAGCCCAGAGCCTGACGCGGGGCTCGAACTCACGGACCATGAGATCGTGACCTGGCTGAAGTCGGACGCTTAACCGACTGCGCCACCCAGGCGCCCCTTGGTCATTTCTTAATAACAAAATTTACGCAAGTTTCTCTTTTGAATATCTTCTGCATTTAAAGAGGCAAGCATACAAAGTCTCCTACATTCCATAGATAATAAATTCTTTGTTTCACCCAACTCTTAGTGGAGGGGCTACAACCAGTACAACGCCATCTCCCTGGAAAAAGAGCATCAGTATATTCTGTTCTATTGATTCATATACCTCTTTATATGTTTCCTCATAAATTTCTATAGTAGTCACAGTTTCTTCCACATGTCAGTATATTTAAATGCTGATCGTAAGTATGTAATCTGCCTTGGAGCTCTCTGTTTTTAAAAAAAAAAATTTAATATGTTTATTTAGTTTTATGAGACAGAGAGACAGTGCGAGCAGGGAAGGGACAAGAGGGAGACACAGAGTCCAAAGCAGGCTCCAGGCTCTGAGCTGTCAGCAGAAAGCCTGGCAAGGGGCTCAAACTCACTAACTGTGAGATAATGACCCGAGCCAAAGTCAGATGCTTAACCGACTGAGCCACCCAGGCGCACCTGTTGTTTCTCATTTTCACATAAATTCGCTCATCCAGACTGAGCCTGATGAGATCCAGGGGCTCTTCTACAGTGCTGCTGGTTTGTTGCTGGTCCATGTTGTCCGCCATGTTTCCCAAAACACAACTTTTAAAATGGGTTCTTGAATATATATTATATTCACTGACTATCTTCAAAGGCAAATAAGAAAACTCTCCAAACTATTTCTTTAGCAGCTATCATCAGGAGATACTTTTAAGCAAAAACCACTCACCTTATGTTATAGTCATATATTGCATGAACTATAACCAGTGTGAATCTTTAAAGTGAGAATTTCAGCTTATGAATGAAGAATTTAAATATAAGCTATTATTTAGGATGATAAGTGCAAAGGAAAAGGACTGGTCTTATACAGCTATACATGTTGTTTAGCTGAGATTCTTTGAGGAGATTCTTACCATCCCCTAAATATCATGTGTTACCTTGTAAGGAAACCAGACGTTAGATACCTTTTCTTTAAAATACTGACAACCCGTGGTGGAAATAAATTTTAAAAATATATTATCATAGAATTATTGAAACAAATCAAGTCATTTTTAGAGAGTTGCTCCAAGAAACCTTATGTCTATCTTTTAGAAAACCATTGATATATGTAGAAATTATCAATGTTCATATGGGGTGGCAAAACTAGATCTTATACCCCAAATGTTTAGCCACTCTAACTTATTTAACATTCTTCTCAGTAAAAGCACTGTCATCTTCATCCTGTTTTTGCATATGTGCCTCACATTGTCTCAGTAGCAAAGTTGAGGCAGGATCGGAGTACATCCAAGAAAGGTTACAAAAGCAGTTCTTGATTTTGGCTGCACATTAGAATCACCTGCAGTGTTAAACACATATACATATGCGTGTGTGTGTGTGTGTGTGTGTGTGTGTGTGTGTGTGTATATATATGCACACACATATATATAATCATATTTGTGAATATATTCATTAAATATATATCTTATATATGCTGATCATATATATATAGGTTATATATATATATGCACACAGTGATTATATATACAACACAATACATATTCAGAAATCATATATATATATATACATCAATTTTATATTTACACATGTATGTGCATTTGTACACACACACACATGAACACACACAAACATTAGGTAGGGATAGGTACCAAATACATCATGCTTGGGCCCCACCCTCAGAGATTCTAATTAAATTCATTCAAGAGCAGCTTAGAGGGGAGGTAGTTTTGAAAGCTTGCCAGGAAATTCTAACATGCAGCCAGGGTGAGAACCATTGTGCCAGATAAAAGGTAACAAAGGGAATCAAATAGTAATAAATAGTAAGAGTACTATGAAGCCACATATCTGGTGTCTGAAACATGGCCTGCTCTTCAGACCCTGCAGACTACTGTCTTTCTCAAGGTGTCAATAATCATTCTAACATATACTAGGAAGAAGCCCAGGCCTAGAAACCCTCCCTTTTTAAGAGCTGGAGCTAGATTCACCTTCACACTTCCACTTTCTTGTCTGAGGACCTGCCTTGTCTCTAATGTCTGCCACTGGAATGTTTAACCTCTTTGGAGGAGAATAATCCAACCATTACCCATCACAGAAAAATCATTATCTGTAGCCTTGTGTCTCACCTGTCCTATTTCTGCTTAGCAGCAGGTACTAAAGGCCTTCAATCTGCAGACTCAAGTCAACCCTACTCCTGAACTGAACCTAACCAAGCTTGGTGATGTATTGGGAAGTCCATGCTCACCAACGGACAGGGCTTAGAGTGAATCTTAATAACATCGGTTAACTACTATTCTTAACCTACCAATCTGGATGCCCTGAATACAGCATCAGCCCACGTGTGGCTTTTTGTATACTAGGATTCAGCTGGTGGACTTCCCCTTTAAAGCACCAGTCCTGGAGCCTGGAGCTGGTTAGTTCCCATGGCTCTGGTAGAATATATTCATGCCTGGATGACCTCCCCCAATTCATGTCACTGTGTGCCCAAGGTAGAGATCCCAGAATACCACCTTGCTGAACTGCCTGGACGATTTTAGCTCTCCACCCATTAATCCAAGTTACTTCGTGAGACATCTTAGTAAAGTGTTTGACTTTCTGACCCATTAACACACAGTAAACAAAACAAAACCAAACCCAGGATCCGGAATATACGTGAGTCTCTCTGCACATGTTAGGGAAGAACAGCTTCTGGAACAAACTGGATTCCTCTGACTTGGCAGATGGAGGCTTCAGGGTCCTGAAGAAAGGGTGGTAGGATGGTAGTGCACACTAAGTTGGTGAATGGTGGGTGAACTATGCATGTCACACCTGTAACTGTTTGGGAGACACATAAATTATCACTGGTATTGATAGTAGGGGTCTGGACGTTGAACAGGACATTGAATATCCAGGGAGGGTGAAGGACGGTAAGCGCTTCCTGAAAGGGAAGTGCAAGTCAGCATTGAACCTGGCCATCTTCTGTGTCCAGTTGGCGGCAAGGAACTCGTGCTGGGAAGGTGGGGGTGGGTTGCAGAGGGAAGTCTTGGGAATTATGTCTGCAGTGAGAGACAAACCTGAGTGAGAAGGAGTTGATTACATTTTCTTTGCTTTTGGCGAGACTTTCTGTGAAGCCTTGGTCAAGGTCTCCTGCAACTGTTTTTGTCTTCATGAGTCATAGGAGAAAGGTTGGGTAGATAGCATATATATGTCATTACATAAGGACTACATTAACAGATGCAGAGTAAGTGGGCACGCACTTCCCAATCATCGCTGTGACTTTCCACAGGTGAAGTCACTTAGACTCTTAGTTCTTTCTTTTGTAATGAAGAGCATTCTTTTTTTAAATGTTTATTTATTTATTTTGAGAGGGGGAGAGAGAGAAAGAGTGAGTAGGGGAGGGGCAGAGAGAGAGGGAGACAGAAATTCCCAAACAGGCTCCACACTGTCAGTGCAGAGCCCAATGTGGAGCTGAAACTCACAAACCGTGAGATCATGACCTGAGCCAAAATCAAGAGTTTCCCCAGGCACCCCATGAAGAGCATTCTTTAAAAAGACGGAGAAAACCCCACACTTTAAGGCTGAGCATTGTCATCACATAAAAGGTCTTAAGGTGCATGTTCTGTCAGGATCAATGGAAAAAACAGAGCTGCTGTGCGTGACTTACTAAGGCGGTTACACTTACCCCTGTGGGAGCTGGTAGGGCAGTCGAGGGTGTTGGACCTGAGGTTGTTATAGGTCAACCAGACCATCAGGAAGGACAGGTGGAAGTGGACAAGAGCAAAGACAATCTGAAATCTATGAGGATGGATGCAAATCTCTTTCCACCTCTAACTCCAACCTTGGCACTATGGGTGTCCTGCGGGGGAAGCTGGTACCTTTTGCCTCAGACAGAGGTGTGCTGTTCTGAGAGAGAGCACTCAGAGAAGCTGAAGGAAGACATTTGGTGGGAGCTGGAGGAGCTTCCAGTTGGTGCTACCCTGCGTAGATCAGTGACAGTGTGCATGAGCTGCCATGAGTTCCGGCACCTTGCACTGACCTCCAGTGGGTAAAAATGTATAGCTGCTGCTTCACTTCTTTCAAATTTCATGCAAAAGGTCTCTCATGGCAAATGCTAGCCTGGAATTTTAGAGAAAAGAGAATGTTGGGAAATTGAGCTCCAGCTTTGCTGAGTCAACAAAGTCAACAAGTTATCACAATGCACTTTCCTAGAGAGCTCAGTGTATTTGTTGTCGCTAACACTTTTTCTCCCTCACCAGTTGTATTGGGTTACCCATCAGTTCTGTTAATTCTTCCTTTTTAGTTGCTCCTATTCTCACATTTCTATCATGATTGTAGGTCATGTTGGGGCTGTTTTCCTGACTTAGTTCTCTTTTCTCTTTAATTCATTCCAATGACTGTCCCTTGTCATGTTCCTCATTGCCGGAATCCCTACTTTGTTAACCTGTTTTGACACTCAGAACCCCAAAATGGGGACCATGATTTTACTAGACTTCTGAGGGACTTGTATGTTGTCTCCAAAGCTCAGGCCACAACTCTTATCTATATGTCTTCTTCCTGAGAGAAGAGTATACATCCCTGTATTGTTGAACTCAGGCATGGCTTTGTGACTTGCTTTGACCAATAAAATGGTGGAAGGAGGGTAGCTGTCGAGCTTGGTAGCTTGCACCAGTTACCAATCCCAGGGGAGTAGAACACCATACATCAGTTATCAATCCCCAAAAAGGACTCTAAAGACTTCTTCCTACTGCATCTTGGTCTCAGAACTGCCAGGGAAAACATAACAACATCAAGCGCTGGATGGAATGATGCTCTACTTACATAGAGAAGAGAAAAGCAAGATCATTTTGAATAGTGGCTACTTGTCCCCCATGGCCAGTGACTTTCTCCTGAGGCCAAGCAGGGAAATTCACCAAGGCACAGCCCTCTTGTGCTGTAGTGGAAGGACCCCTACTGCCCTCCCCATGGAGGACAGAGATTGTGGTGAAGTTGGTGCCACTTGAAGTACACACTTTAAGTGGAACAAAGGAACAGTATTGAGCCTGAAACAAGGGAAGATATTCCCATTCAAGGCGATAAACCCAGCATAGGTTTTGTGGGTTCGTTATCTCTTGGTAAGGAAGTGTTACAGGCCAAGTGGGAGCCTTGTGTTATTCACTGGGGGTCAAAAGACTGCAAACACAAGACTTCCCCAATAGCACTGATGTTTGATGTGGGCATTTGTGAACAGCAAGAGCTTCACATGTTCTCTGTTGTCTGCCACACCACCAGCAATTTTCTGGATAGAGGCTGCTCCCTCAGTGTGGGTCACGGAGTGAAGACAGCATGCAGCAGAGCACAGCTGACCCCCAATGGATGTGGAACATGGACAAGATATAAAGTTGTCAGTTAATCTATGGAGATGGGAAGTGGGCAAATTCAAGAACTATGCCTACAATGGATGGAACTTGGTGATGGATTGGATGTGAGATAGAGAGAGGTGTCATGGATGACTTCCATGGATTGCATAAGTGGATAGATGCCAGAGCAATTCACTGTGGTCACAAGTGTTGCAGAGGATGCAGGGGTTTGATAATTGGTAGTATTGATGTCTGCTGAAAGTCATTGAATTGTAAAAGCAGGTGAGCCAGGAGCTCTGAGTAAACATTTGCATGAGCTACACGAGACTTGAGAGCCTGGAAACTCCAAACACCCAGTGGCAGTGGGCCAATTGCAGGAAATTGGTAAGGCAGGCAGGGGAAGCTCAAGTGCTAAATTCTGGGTTGGTATGGTGTAAGGCAATTGTGTTGGTCCAATAGGCCATTAGGATATAACACAGGGTACCTTTCCTGTGGCCACTTGAGCCCGGAAATACCCACTTGGGTTAAAGCAAAACTGTCCCAGGCTGCAGCTAGGGACACATCAGATGAAAAGAGCTGTGAGGCTAAGATTCAGAGACAACATACAATTCTTGGGTAGTTTGGTAAAATCATGGTCCCCTGTCTTTGTGGTTCTGAGTGGCAAAGCAGGATAACAAAGCAGGGATTTAGGCAAAGAGTAACATGACACCACTCCTATCTCTTCCATACGAAGCTTGAGCAATGTTTTTAGAATGTAATGGATCATGTCACTCACCTGCTTGAAGAGATCAATAGATCTCTTTAGGCTTAAAGACAACCTCCAAACCTGGTCTGCAAGGTCTTTTGTAGTCTGACCTTTGCCTTCTTCTCCAGTCTCAACCTGTACCATGTTCCCCTTGTGCTTTGAACTGTAACCACAGTGAGGTTTGTTTATTCCTTCAAATTTACCATATTCCCATAGGGCCTTTGCATATGATGTTTTTCTGTTTCTGCTTCATCTGGTCAGCTCCTACTCAACCTTTAGCTTTGACCTCAATTTTTATTTTCCTTAGGGTATCTTCTCATTGTTCTGATTGGGTTAAGTTCCTTTATTACATATTCCCATGGCCCTTATCAAAGTTAACTTTTAATTTATTTGTAGTTATTTAACTAATATCTGTCTCTCCACAATACTGTATGTTCTAAGGCAAGAGTCAACACATTGTTTTTCCTGTAAAGAGCCAAATAATAAATAATTTGGACTTTGTGGACCATAAGTCTCTGTTACAACTACCCAACCCTTCTATTGTAGTGCAAGAGCCACAGACAAAATGGAAGCAAATATAAGTGACTGTTTTTCAATAAAACTTTATTTACAAAAATAGGTGGTGGACTTTATTTTGTCCACAGCTCTGAGACTTGCCGACATCTAATCTAGGACTTTAGACATTGTCTGTTTTGCTTACTGTTTTACCCTAGGTCCTTAGCACATTGCTTTGTACACAGCAAGTACCAATAAACTGTTGCTAAATGAATGAATGAATTCTGTCCATTGCTGTACAGACTTTGGCCATTCTGTCTTCCCCATATTTATTCAAGCTATATTTATATCCTACCAGGAATACCTTCTCCCAAATCCAAATTGGGTTTTTGCTTCTCAAGATGCTTCTTTTTAACCACTTTTTTCATAAAGCTATCCATGATTAGTTTCCAGTGCTGGGATTCTGAACTCTAATAGAAGTAATTTTTTATACAAGTAACTTGACTGAACACACTTAAAGTAGGACTCTACAGTTTAACAAGCTGTTTCCCAAGTTTGGCACTTTGGGCCAAAGTCTCTTGAGTCCTGCTCGTGTCTGAGAAGTGAGAGAGGGGAAAACCAGTGGGAACCAAATACAAACAATAAGTTGACAAATTATCCTGCATATATGTCAACAAGAATGCCTTATCCTGGTACTTGTGCTGGGGTAGGATGTGAGCCCACAATGCAGAAGTTGAAGATGGCATCGCTGAGGAGACAACATCTAAGGTAATTACTTAAAAAAAAATCCACATGTTACTTACATTTGGGTTAGGATAATACCAAGACCTTACTTTAGTTTCCTCTGTCCCCCAAATTTCATTATGAAAAATTTTAAACATAAAGGAGGTTTAAAAAAAACAACTCAAGGAACATCTGAATACCTACTATGTAGATAAAACAATTGTTAACATGTTGCTATACTGGCTTTATCTTCTCTTTACATATTTCTGATCCATTTGGAAGTAAGTTATAGACATCAAGCATTCCATCTTAAATAATTCATGTGCATCTTTTAAAAGTAGAGGCATTCTACTACATAACCATTATACCATTAGCAATACTTCCTACTATGATCTAATATCCAGGCCATATTCAAATTCTCCAATTATCCCTCAAACTGTCTTTTATAGCTGTATTTTTAAAAAATATGATCCAACCCATTTGGCTATTAAGCTAGTCTGATCCCTTCAAGCAAAATAGGAATTCTTGAATATAAAATACATAAAAAGTCCCAAATAGGGAAAGCAGGTGCAAAAACACAGGGCATGTTTTGGGAGAAGAGCAGAGTAATATTCTATGATCCAATAACACACAGAATTGGTGGGAAATGACTTTGGAGGAGTATAAAGAACCAGATCATGATTGATCTTCAATATTACTCAAAGGAGCTTTGAATTCATTCTTCTGTTGAGGTGGGTTTTACCACCCTATAAAATTTGACAGTGTCAGGACTGAATACTCAACTGCAGGAGCAATCTCACCAACATGAGATTCATTACCACTAGTCTCCTTTTCACCCAGCTTATTTCACTACAGCATTTTAGATTGTTGTATTTTTAAAGTAGCCCTCTTTAACTATTGGCTTCTAACTGACCAAGTCCACGTCTTTTTCACAAGATAGGGGGTAGCTTATTGTCAAAGGGACAGCTGAGCATATTCTTCCACCAAGGGACTGATTTGCCTCCTCAAAGAGCACTCTGAGAGTCCTAGGCAGCCGAAGGCCACAGGGGAATTTGATGCCTTTCTCTGCCCTCTGGAAGCCTGTTGCAGGTGTCTCCATCACGGCCTCTCTACAGCTGGAATCTATGCTGTGCTGGTCATTTATACGGATGAATATTTGCCTTTTCTGATGTGAAAGTGGAAGTTCTTTGAACCAGCTACAATTAGATTACCATTGATGTGAAAACCACATATAATTCAGCATCTTTTCCTTTTATTTATAGTTGAGGACTTCAAGGCCAAGGGAAGTTAAATTACTTCTCTAAGGTCACAGTACAAGACAATGCTTATAACTACTGTCAGTGGATGCACAGCTATGTGTCAGTCACTGAGCTCTGTGTTTTACATACAGTATCTCTCTGATAGGGTTACCTGATGAACTTTCCTGGTGTCAAATGTGCAGGGAACTGGTGGTTGCTTTATGTCGCTATATCTGCTTTGACATTCCTCATGGTCCCCTGATCCTTGAATAGCTGTGATGATGTCCACTCACTACTATTTCAGTCATTTCCTTCCCATGACTTCCAGGGGTGCCTGGATGGCTCAGTCAGTGGAGCATGCAGATCTTGATCTTGGGGTTATGAGTTTGAGCCCCACATTGGGTGTAGAGATTAATAAAAAATCTTGGAGCACCTGGGCTCAGTTGGTTAAGTGTCCGACTCTTGGTTTTGGCTCAGGTCATGATCTTATGGTTCATGGGACTGAGACATGTGTTGGGATTCTCTCTTTTCCTCTCTCTCTTCCCCTCCCCTGCTCACACACTCATGTGCACACACTCATGCATTCTCTCTCTCTCTCTCAAAATAAACAAATAAGCATGAAAAAAAAACCTTAATGTGGTATATCTGTATATCTATATCTATCTATATAATGGAATATTGCTCAGCCATCAAAAGAATGAAATCTTACCATTTGCAATGACGTGGATGGAGCTAGAGTACATTTTACTAAGCAGAATAAGTCAGTCAGAGAAAGACAAATAGCATATGATTTCACTCATGTGTGGAATTTAAGAAACAAAATAGATGAACATATGGGAGGGGGGAAAAGGGAAAGGGAAAGAAACCACAAGAGACCACTAACGATAGAGAGCAAACTGAGGGTTGACAGAGGGAGGTGAGTGGAAGATGGGAGGTGAGTGGAAGATGGGCTAGATGTATTATGGGTAGTAGGAGGGCACTTGTTATGATGAGTACTGGGTGTTGTATGTAAGTGATGAAAACTAAATCCTACTCCTGAAACCATTATTGCCCTGCATGTTAATTAACTAGAATTTAATAATAATTTGAAGAAAAAAAATCGTGTCACAACACACACACACACACACACACACACAGTATAACTTCTTTTTTTTAAAGTTTATTCATTTCGAGAGAGACAGAGAGAGTGAGTGGGGGAGGGGAAGAGAGAGAGGGAGAGAGAGAATCCCAAGCAGGCTCTGCACTGTCAGCATGGAGCCCAATGCAGGGCTTGAACCCACGAAATGAGAGACCATGACCCCAGCTGAAACCAAGAGTTGGACACTCAACCGATTGAGCCACTCAGGCACCCCCACAGAGTATAACTTCTAATTATAGTTCCTTCTGGTAAAAGCTTAGACTCTTGTATTTTCTTTTTCTTCCTCTCTTCTCCCAAGAATGGCTTCTGGATGTTTGGATCAGGGCAAAAACAAAGGATCCTTGAGTCCACACTGTCTTATGTTGGGCTTCTCAGAAGCAGACTTTGAGATGAGGATTCTCCCAAGTAGTCTCTGGAGGGAGTAATCAGGGGGCCTCTAAGGTGCTGGTGATAGAAAAGTCCTTTATATAATCTAGGTAGTCATTCACTGTGTTCATCATTAGAAAATTTATCAAGATGTACACCTCTTTGTATACTTTCATGTATGGATGCTATATTTAAAAAATTTTATCTATATATTTTTTCTGGATATGGATATAGAAACAAGCAACTTATGGATATAGGCTATATGGATATGGTGTATGAATATAGGAACATCCAATTTTTCTTTAACATTTTGTGCTACAACAGTATCTTTAAAATAATAACTTTGTTGGCATATAATTCAAAAAAACATAGAATTTACTTTTAACATGCACAATTCAGTGGTCTTTAGTATTCAGTGTTGTTTAACCATTATCATTATTTAATCTCATAACATTTTCATCACCCCCAAAAGAAACCCTATACCTATTATCAGTCACTCCCCATTCTCTCCTTCCCCCAGTCCTGGCAACCACTCATCTACTTTATGTCTCTATGGATTTGCCCCATTTGATCATCATACAACATGCAGTCATTTGTGACAGATATCTTTCACTTATGGGAATTGTTTTCAAGGTTCATCCATATTACAGCATGTATTAGTAGGTCATTCTTTTTCATTGCTAAATGATATTTTATTATTATATACATATAATACATTTCATTTATCCATTCATCAGTTGATGAACATTTGGGTTGTTTCTGGTTTCTGGCTATTATGAATAATACTGCTATGAACATTTATGTACAGGTTTTTATGTGGACATTTATTTCTATTTAACCAAGTAGAAATTTAAAGACATGATAAGACAGTCTTCCATTTTATCTTTCAGATCAAAGAGGAAAATCAAGCCAGTCATTACAAAATATTTCGAAATACATGACTATTACATTAACATTATATCGAAATTCACAACGTTACATCAAAACTGCACTAAGAGGAAAATTCATAGACTTAAATGTTATACTGAAAAGGACAAAAATAAATTAATTAAGCATTTATCTCAGGAAACTTAAAAAGCATGAGAGCAACTATAATAAACAGGAGAAACCAGTAAGAGAGGAGAAGGAGGAGCCCACCAAATAAGGGTGCAATTTCAGGCAAAAGCAGGTGGATGGTAACTTCAACCTGATCCTGCAGGGGAACTCTGTAGTCTTAAATTACTTCTCACAGCAGTTCCATTTTAAGGACCTGAAGTGAAAGATTGGACTTTCCTATTCCCTTCACATAACCCTCTCCCTCATCAATCATTGCCTAAGGTCTACTCCCATGACACTTCTAGCTCTAGGGGACAGGTGCATAAAGCTGCTTTGGTAGCCTAATTGTGTACCTCCAAAGAAGAGTCTCAGGTATAGGCATTGGAAGCAAAAGCACGTGTGTGTGTGTGTGTGTGTTGGGGGGCGGGGGGTGGTGTTGGTGCACACAGAACCTGTAAGGGATCCAAGAGGGTCTGGGCACAGCACTGACAGTGTCCACCTCATCGTGTCTTCTGGCTCATCTGATCTCTGTAGAATTATCATTTGTCTACCTGGTAGGCCAAGAGAAGAGACTAAATCACACAAACTGATAAAAGGGTAGCTTGTGTACTGAGAGTCTAGGAAATACTTAGGAACTGGAAATCTCCCACATGTGACCATCCACTGTATAACCTGTGCTCCTACAAGCATACTTATTTATTTGGCCTTGCCATGGTTCACATTGGCACACCCTCCCCTGGTCATGGTTTAGGCACTTTACCACATGGTCTCTGCCATGTGGTGACCTTGTCCTTTGCCATGGTCATTTCCAGAAAGCCCTTTGACTCTCATCTCAGTTTCTTTTCCATCTCCTCTTGGGGGCATGGAAGAACTTTCAAGTTCTATCCATACCTTACTTAGACTCAGAAAAAATTAACCCTGGCTCTCACTCTGCCTAATCTTGTTCTTGTTTGACTTTAATGGGGCTGTATCTGAAGCCGGAGTCAGGGAACTCTGTGAGGCAGTGTTTTCCCATGCCTGAAAATTGCATTTGGAAAAATCCCCTCTGGTCTTCATTCCCTTCAACTCTCAAACATGCCATTTCCAGAAGAGATCATCTTCTTCCTCTTGTGTTTCTCCCTTTGTATGAGAAGCAGCAAGTATTGGGCTTTTCATTTCCTATATATAATATCCTCATTACCTAGGGCATCCTCTTTTCCCATGGCCTTGGCCAAATGTGGAAGGATACTTGTCTTCACTGTGGAAAACACTCTGAGACTTTATACAGACTCAGTTTCTCTCTTGATAAGTTAAAAGGGGAGAGATAAGGGAACTTAGAAATTCCTATTCTGTTGACAAGGCCTAACTTTTAAGTCTAGCTGCATATTTAAAATTCTATTTTCCAAGTTACTTATAGCTGAAAGCTATAGCTTTCTTTTTCTTTGCATTCCTGTTTAACAATCCTAATCCCCTCCAACGCAGATAGATGCCCCAGGCTGCCTCAAGAGCTGTCTTAAGCAGAAACTGTAGAGAAAAACACGTTTATGTTGTTATTAGAGCAGTACAGTTCTGACCCAATATTCTGACTTACAACTTAAAGGTTGGTAACACGTTTTAGGTTCCATCTAAACAGACACCAACTCAAATAGTCCTCTATTGATTTTTCCTTTGGCCTCAGACTCCAATATGGCTTTGCATGGTACTGCTACCAACCCAGTCTTTCTTTGATATTTCAGCATTTTGTTCATTATAGATATTTTTGCATTGATTTTGACTTTTAAAAATTATTCATGAAACTATTAAATATCTTGATTGCTGAGTTTTTAGTACTTTGCACCTGGTCCCAGCTCTCTTGTTCTCAGATCCAACTCCACAAAACCTTATCTCATGTCACTAAATACATTCAATATATTTTTTAAAATTTATATCTCACTTTTCTTTACCATTCTCATGACCTCACCATTAGAATAATCTATGTACATGTCTTAGTATCCACTCTCTTTCCTTCAATTGTAAGCCACTCGAGGTTGGAATCTCCTGTGATTCACCTTTGCCTCCTTTTTTTTTTTTTTTCCAACGTTTATTTATTTTTGGGACAGAGAGAGACAGAGCATGAATGGGGGAGGGGCAGAGAGAGAGGGAGACACAGAATCGGAAACAGGCTCCAGGCTCCGAGCCATCAGCCCAGAGCCTGACGCAGGGCTCGAACTCACGGACCGCGAGATCGTGACCTGGCTGAAGTCGGACGCTTAACCGACTGCACCACCCAGGCGCCCCACCTTTGCCTCCTTTTAACGTCTACTAGAGTAACTTGTACAATAAAGGTTTAAGGAGTAAAACACATTCTGTTTCATAAGGAAGGAAAATGTAAAATAGGCTTTAGAAAAATTTATATCAGAGGGGCACCTGGGTGGCTCAGTTGGTTGAGCGACCAGCTTTGGCTCAGGTCATGATCTCGTGGTTTGTGAGTTCAACCCCCACGTCAGGCTCTGTGCTGATAGGTCAGAGCCTGGAGCCTGCTTCAGATTCTGTGTCTCCCTTGCTTTACCCCTCCCCCACTCATGCTCTGTCTCCCTCTGTCTCCCTTTCTCACAGAAGTGAATAAACATTAAAAAAATAAAAAGAAAAAAAAGAAAAATTTATATCAGAATGGTTAAAGGTTTTTAAATTTTTTTACCATTTTTTTTTTTTTTTTGAGAGACAGAGCATGGCTGGGGGAGGGGTAGAGAGATAGAGGGAGACACAGAATCCAAAGTAGGCTCCAGGCTCTGAGCTGTCAGCACAGAGCCCAATGCAGGGCTTGAACTCATGAGCCAGGAGATCATGACCTGAGCTGAAGTCGGATGCTTAGCCAACCTAGCCACACAGGTGCCCCAGAATGGTTACAGGTTTTTAAAAAACAAGGGTACTTGGATAACTTTTAGGCTATCTTGGAAATTTACTTATATTGAACACCTTGTTCTTGTAGAATGCAATATAAGTGAATTATCATTATATTTCACTAAACTTCTGTCCCCTTACCTTGCTATGACTGATGGTATTCAGAAATGTGTAGAGAAATACACTGAGTAAAAGAGGGATAAAAACCTGAAATTAAATGTTTGCCCTTGATAATCTACAAAAAAAGATAATCCACATGCAGACACCCAGGAGTTGATGGTACAATTTATCTTTAAGCAATTTGATACAATGTTGCCACAGGACATGACACAGTAATTTATTTCTAAAATGTTAGATTCTGTTAGTATTTTCAGATCAAACTTTGTTTTCTTCTCAACATAATTGATTACTGCTTTCATTGGGATTTATTTTAAAGTAATTCTGAACCGAAAAACTGCAAGGAAAGTAGAAACTGCACATTTCTCTATTAGGGCAGCTGTGTCTAGAACAGCACAGCAGAATTCTTTTTTTTGCTATTTGATTTCTCTATCTCTTTATTGCTCTATTCATTGTAGAAAGAACTGCAGGTCACACATCAGTCTTTTGAATGAAGATTACTTAGACACACAGACTGAAAACATCCCATCATCAGCAGTAGTGATTTCTTATATGAAACACAGAAATTTGAGGGTACTGTGAATGAATTATGCCTTTTTAGGATACTTTACTTCCACTACACAGCCAAGTCCTTTGTATGTTGCCTTTCCCCACATACATCAGTTAGCTATTGCTGTATAACAAACAACTTCAAATTTTAGTAGCTTAAAATGACAATCCTGTGCTATTTCTTATGAGTTTATGGATTGACAGGGAAGTTCTGCTAATCTGGAACAGGCTTGGCTAGTTTTGAGTAACTCACTCATAGGTCTATGGTCAGTTGGTAGCTCAGCTAGGGGCCAGCTGGTCTAGAACTCACCAAGATGGGAGCTTATCTTTGCTCCACAGCTTATGTGATTCTTTAACAGGCAATCCTGGGCTTGTTACCATGGCAATGGTGTGGTTTCAAGACGGAACAAATACATGCAATTACTCTTCAAGTTTAGGCTCCATATTCTCATACTGTTACTTTAGCTGCATTCTGTTGGCCAAAGCAAGACACGACAGTCTCAAAATCTCTGGGATGAGCTTCAGTGTCACATTGCATCAGGTATGGATACAGGGAAGGGAACAATTGAGTTGGGCCATTTTTAGAATCAATCGACCATACAATGTGAGATGTTCTCTTAAGATTCTATATAACTTGCTTCCCCCTAATTTTTAGATACATTTCAGAATAACATAGAGTTATGCAAAAAATTCTTACATAATAAATAACAATTTAAGATTAGATGTGGCTTGCCAAATTCTAAATGGCCCATCAGATTCTTGCCCCTTGGAGTACATTCCCATCATATTGAGTATGAGTAGGATCTGTGGCTCTAATGGGATAGTTATTCCCTTGATTATGTTATTTTATATGGCGGAAGTGATAGCATAGCCATTTCCATGGTTATGGGACATTTTCTAAGACTGTCTTTGCAGACTGGGGAAGCTCTCCTTTGGCTTTTAAAGAAATAAGCTGCCATGGTGTAAGAGGGTCTTAGAGGACCATGTGGCAAGGAATTAAGAGGAACCTCCATGGAGCTGAGATGGCCCCTGATTCACAGCCAGCAATACAGTGGCAACCTCAGTCCTACATCTGCACAAAACTAAATTCTGTCAACAACTATGGATCTTGAGCTCCGTAAAGGAATACAGTCCAGTCATAACCTATCTTGCAGCTTTGTGAGACCCTGAACAGAACTAGCTAAGCTCTGCCCAACTCTTGACCTACAGAAGTAGAGATGATAAATGTATGTTGTTTTAAGCTACTAAATTTGTGGTAATTCGGTATGCAGCAATAGAAAACTAACATATCAGGGAGAAAATCCAAATAAGACTTCAAGATCAAGACATAAATTGAAAGTAAGGACAAAGTTTTGTAGATACCACAGAAAGGGATTTTGGACGCTTATGGAGTTAAAACACAGATTTAATTTTGAAATTCTTGGTGGTCAAAATCAAAGGAAAGATGTGAACTTTTATTTATTTTTGAATTTACTTTTGTGTGTAGCATATGATTCCTCTTGCAGACTTAAAAGACATGAGCATTGAGGGGTACATGACTGGCTCAGTGGGTAGAGCATGTGACTCTTAATCTCAGGGTTGTGAGTTCAAGCTCCATGTTGAGCATGGAGCCTAATTAATGTTTAACAACTGTAGTATCAATTGTTGTCAATAAATATCAATCTGGGGGTAGTGGTTTCAGAAAGTTGCAGCTGATGTGCAGGGCTTAGGGCTTAGAAGTGAGTGAGAGATCAAGACTAAAGGATGATTCAACATATGCAGTGTTCCACACTTGTTGCTGGGTTAGAAAGTCAGATGGGCTTGTTTAAAAGTCCTGGTATTCAAGCACAACTGTGGTGAGATTTTTCCAAGAGAGATATAGCAGTTCCCCAGTGGAAAAACCTCACACGTGTTGAAGGCAGAGCAGGGGGGAGGGAGGGGACCAGCTTTAACAACTCCTATCTCTTCTGCTAATCTTGACATCCATCAGGCCCAACTGATGAGGAGTCACTGATAGATTTTAAACTGGGCAATGACCTGATAAAAGAGAGAATACCCTGGCTATGGTCTAGAGAATAGATTTGGGCTGGAGAGTGAGGTGGGGCAGAGGAGGCAAGTAGAAGAATCACCTAGTGACCTTGGTTTGAGATGATGGTACTGGCCATGAGGATGGAAGTAGGTGGAGAGACATTTAAGAGGCGTCTGATTAGTAGGAACGCAGGGGGTGATCAGAGATGCAGAATGAAAACTGCAAGACAGTGAGGTCACAGACATTTAGGAAGAAATAGTTTCAGAAGCGGTCAACCACAGCAGGTGCTGCCAGGAGGTAAATTACAATGACAGTTGAGATGTTTTCATCACATGCGTCAGTTCAGGGGCGATTTGAGACCTTTAGTAATGAAGGCAGGGGGTGGTGGGATCCAGAGTCCTGGTGAAAGATTAGCTGCAGATAGAAGGGACAAATTTTCCTGGAAATGAGTGAGAGAAAGAAGCAAGGGAGACTTTTTCTTCTCTCTCTCTCTCTCTTTTTTTTTTTTTTTTTTTAAGGCAGGGGAGGAGCATGGGAAAGGAATTTAATGACATTCCTCCGAGATTTTCCCCACTTCATCTGTCAAGCAGAAAAAGATGCACTGAGGGTGAGTGAGGACATTCCTTGGGCTGGCCACAGAAATGAGAGGCAAAGATGACCATCACAAGTAGGTCATCTGGTCAATGGTAAGGATCAGCTGTGGCTGCCAAACATGGTGTTTCTGTATCTCCTCACCCACCATTAGTTGAGAGTTGCTTCCAGAGTCATTAACTCTTTAGCACTTCTGACTTGCCCTGTATACTCTGGCTGAGTCTCTCCATAGCCAGGAAAAAGTCTTCAGAGATGGAGGTGCAGGTATGCATTGTAGGCAATCTTTGGGGAGATACAGGTGAATGCTGAGGAGGATGAGCGAGGCACCAATAGATGTGGAAAATGTCCAAGTCTGGGGACAAAAAAGGAAAGGTTACATGGCAGAAAAGGCATTTATGTGATAGACTATGGGATCTAACCTGGTTAAAGAAGGGAATAAAATTAGGAAGGGGTTGATAGATTAGGAAGGAACAGGAGAGCTCCTTGGACCTGGATCTCTTAAGGAGGTCAGAGCAGGTCTAAGAGTAGAGAAATAACCAAAAGAGGAAAACTAGTCATTGTGGGGAAAAAAAAGTTGTATATTAGAGTTAAACTTTTTTACAGTTGGTCCGGATATAGGTGAAGACAAGATCACAGCAGGATCACAGGAGTGGAGTTGCTGAAATAGAGAAGATGCAGATTATCGGGTCTGAAGAGGTTCAGGAGCTGTGAGGCAGGGGTATTGAATGATACACTCCATAGATATTTATTGGAAAATGTAAGATTTAGTCTGGAATAGTAGACAGTGATCAGGTGCCAATGTTTTGATGATTGTGAAGGAAAGACTAGGGCATAAGTAGTCTGTAAGTTTCTTGAGGGCAAGAGATACCATCTCTCATCTTGACCACTGTGTTCTAGTGCCTACCCCAGTGTCATGTTGCATAGTGAATTACCTCAATTAGTGGCTTAAAACACTAAACATGTGTCATAGAGATACTGCCTACCAAAGTAGTAGGGAAAGCCAGATGAATTGGGGGAAGAAGAACAGGGCCATAGAAGCATATAAGGGTATGAGAGAGAATTTCTGAGAGTGACAAAAGAGGAGAGAAATGGATGGAAGTATTCACAGGGTATAGAATTTGTGTTAACAGTTTTTCTGCATTATCCCTTCTTAGAAAGTCAGGGTTGGCTTCCTATAGAGGTTGGCCCTGTAGTAGGCAGCTGTCCTGGGGTTTTTAGGACACAGGGATGACCAAGCTAAAAAATACAAGAAATGGAAGACCATGATTGATTTTCAAAGTTTGGCACTGTTGGTGTTATCGCTGACAGGAGTGGGGTCTACCCCTTATCAGATTCTTTACCTTATCCCAGATGCCTGTACCTGGAGGCATGGACTTTGCATAAGAAGCCACAATAACACCTGAATCTAGGATCTGAATTCTTCCCCCCTTGTCTTACTTCCATTATCTTGGTATCTCAGCACAGGTAAGCTGACTCTTGTTACCAGCTTGCTAAAATCCACCTTCTCATGCCTTGTTTTGCTTTGGAAATCTTGCCCAGATGATTGGGGCCAAGACGGTCCCTTGAAGACTCTCAATCTTTGATAGCATTACAACCTTAGAGCTAGACCTGGGGTGAGGAGCTGTGCATGAGATAAAGCCTGCAGAGATCAAACATAAGAGGCAAATTCAGAGGACAGAGACTGGAGACAGACCGGGGTCCATGCATTTGCTTCTATAGATACAGGATCACAATGAGAACAGATTAGAAACAAGAATTAGTAATAACCATAATCAATGTTTACCGAGTGTTTACCATGTGCCAGAAGTTGTTCCAAGCTTCCCTGCATATCTAGTTTTGTTTTCACAGGGACATTATGAGGTAGTCCTGTTGTCATACTCACTGATAGATAAGCTTAGCAAGCTTCAGTAATGGCTCATGATTGCATAGCCAGCAAGTAGCAGGGCCAGATTCAAACCAGTGCATTCTCACCCAGAGCATACTTTTCCATCCATTATGCTACCTCCTGAGCTACAGTGGAGAATACTGTTGGTGTTTGGGGGTCTTCTTCACTATCTAGCAGCTTTGATGCAGATCTTGTCTAAAGCTCCAGGCATCTGTAAGAGGCTTCATGGCATCCATTCTATTTCCATGCCATGGTTTATGGATCCAAATAGAACTTCAGGGATAGTCTCTGTGAAAATCACCTTTGTATTTCAGGTGAGCGCTCCCTGTCTTTCTCTCCATCTCTCTCTTTATGACTCTTTCTCTCTCTATATATCTCTAGACAGATTCCCCCCACCCCCAGCCTCTTTAGTTGTATGATGAGAGGCATGATCTTAAACCCTCATAGTTCTGGAACTTTATATCAATTTCAAAGTATTGTCTCCAGACCGGGAACATTAGCTTCACCTGGGAACTCACTAAAACTCTGAAATTTCAGGCCCTCCCCAGACCTACAGAATCAGAATCTGGGGTGGGGCCCAGCAGTCTGGTTTACAGGATTCTATTGTATGCCAAGTTTGAGAATCCCTGGTTTCTATCTCACTGCTTCAGCCATCTGGAGAAAGAATGCCCAATTTGCAATCCCAAGGTTAAAAATTTCAACAAAGGCCTTTGGGCACACCTGGTGTCAGGCCCTCCCCTGCACTGATTAGCTGTGTCCTGAGAGCTGGGTCGTACCATAACCTTACTCATCCCACTACAAAACAACTGGACAGAGGTGGAGTTGAGAGCAGTTTCAGGAAACAGATAGTTGGAAAATAAGTGGAGTGTAGGGGTAATGCTACATGGATAAAACAAAAGAAAAATGAGGGCCATATCTCCATCCTAGAAATCTGAGAGCCATTACTGTCTAGGTAAAACCTTGACAGGAGTAGTCAGGGAAGTTATTGAGACCCAGGGGCAGCCTGCAGAGTCAAGGTCCCTAGTTTCCTAGGGACTGGCCTGGCTAGGGTCATGGTTTAGAGCATTAAACTTCACACTGACTCATTTCTTGTTGCTTTATGTCCCTTTTCCTGGATCAACCCCCATCCAATCTATTGCCTGCTTTAGAGCCTGGAAGTTGTATTAGTTAGAACGATTCTCAAAGTCAGGTTCCTTTGTCCTCGTGGGCCCCAGACTCTTTCAGGCATTCCACAGGTCAGACTATCTTCGTAATAACACTAAGATTTTATGTGGCCTTTTCACCGGCTTGTATTGACAATCCCACCGATGGTGCAAAAACGAAGACAGGCAAAACTGCTGGCGTCTCGGCACAAATCAAAGCCGCGATACCAAAATATCGGCAGTGATGGTATTCTTCACCGCCATACGCTTGCATCACATAGATAAAAAAAGTTTCATTTGAGAATTTCCTTGATAAGGAAATAAAGTTTTATTAGATTTATTAACAACGTTAAATCACATTTTATCAGATTTTGACCCCTGGGTATGTTTTTGCAACACTCTGGGTGACGGAATGAGAAGTGTACATAAGGCACGGCTGCTGCGTGTGGTTGTCTCAAGGAAAAGGGCGTGTGTGGTTGTTTGAGCTGTGAGATGAATTAGCCCCTTTTTCGCAGAAAACCATTTTTACTTGAGAGGACGACTGATAGACAAGCTATGGTGTTTGGCAGACATTTCCTCAAAAATGAAGAAAGTAAGCCTGTCACTTCAAGGAAAACAACTGACAGTATCTGTTGCCAATGATGACATTTGAGCTTTCAAGTGAAAATTATAATTTTGGAAGACTTGTATCCACCACCACGAGCTCGACAGCTTCTCAATTCTTAAAAACTTTTTTTTTTGATGAGATCCATGGTAATGTTAACCAGTGTGATTTTTTGATATTGTATAATGAAATGTGTCAACATTCAGAAGAGCTGCAGAACTCAGCAAACCAATGTATTCAAAATGACCAATTCATGATGTTACAAAATCTCTAAATTTGAAGTTTACTTATATGGAGAGAGACAGAGTGAGTGGGGGGGGGGGAGGCAGAGAGAGAAGGAGACAGAGCATCCCAAGCAGACTCCATGCTGCCAGTGCAGAGCCTGATGTGGGGCTTGAACTCACGAAACCGTGAGATCATTACCTGAGCCGAAACCAGGAGTCGGATGCTTAACCAGCTGAGCCACTCAGGTGCTCCCATGGTGTTACAAAATCTTGTGATGGTAAGAGAGCCATATAAACTATAGACTAAAGGATTTTAATGTGACAGTGTAAAAGTTCAGTGATGTGGTTTCAGATTCCACGTTACAACAAATGTAAGCACTACTTGTCAAGTTTTTGAATAATATCAAAAAAGGAGACCCACAGTTATCTGAAATGGCTATTTAAAATACTCCCTTTTCCATATCTATGTAGATATTTACTTCATTTACTTCATTTACTTCAACCAAAGTAGCAAAACAAAACATAGTGAATGCAGAAGAGGATATGAAAACCCAGATGTCTTCCATTAAGCCAAACACTAAAGAGATTTTCACAAATGTAAAACAATGCCTATTCTTTTTCCTAATTTTTGTTTGGGGGGGGAAATGCAATTAGTTTTCATAAAAGTGTTATTTATGTTAACATGTAATGGGTTTATTGTTATTTTTTAATGAATAAAAATAAAAAGTTCTCAGTTTTAATTTCTAATGTGGTGAATATTGATATATATAATCCATATAAAAGATGTTTGAGGTTGTCAATAATTTTCAAGATTGTAATGGGGTCTAAAGATTAAAAAGGTTGAGAACTGCTGAGTTGGAGTACAGCTTAACTATTGTAACTAGGAGACTTAGATAGGAAAGGCATGACAGAGTGGTTCAAACAATAGAGAAATTTCTCTCTTTTTGAGTAATAGTCCAGAGGTCAATAAGGAGGGAGTCTAGGGGAAACAGGTGGTTCTCAGATTTTTTCTATCTTGTTGCTCCAATATTCTCTATTCTGAGGACTATGGATGGGATTCAGGATGTTTATGAACTTGAGTAGGAAAACCTCTAATAGAAATGTAGCATATCTAACAATTATAGGCAATAAACCATAGTAGTGTTAGCAGGCCTAGTGACTCTGTCACCAATAGAAGTCACAGGTATTTTCATATCACCTTATAGTTACTACAGTTCTCTCAAACTACCATTTATATTTACCACTTGGAAACTATGTTAGTCGTTAGACCCCTTTGTTAAATATTTTTATGTAATATGTCAATAAAGAAGTACATAGAGTAATACATCATACATTTATTTAAAAATATTTTACAGGGGCACCTGGATGGCTCAGTTGGTTGAGCGTCTGACTCTTGATTTCAGCTCAGGTCATGATCCCAGGGTTGTGGAATTGAGCCCTGCATCAGGCTCCGTGCTGATCATGGAGCCTGCTTAAGGTTCTCTCTCTCTCCCTCGGTCCCTCTCCCCCTCTTGCATGTGCTCTCTCTCCAAAATTAAAAAAAAATAACGAAACAGTAAAAATATTTTACAACTGTATTTCATTATGATTGGTTTCCTTTATAACCCTTTGTATCTTTATGCATTTAAAACATCATTCTATTAAGATCTCAGGGGATTCACCAGCATGCCAAACTGGTCTGTGATACAAAATGAGCAGGAGGTCCTGTTTTAGGGTCATAGAAGGAGGAAAGAAGGCAAGAAATGTCTTAGATGATGTGCATCTAGCACTTTTCGGCTCACATGGCATTGTTGAGAACTTAGTCCCAGGGCCACATCTAGCTGGAAAATATAGTGTCAAGCTGGAAGACCACTGGTCTTCCTAAAACTTGAGCACGAGTGGAGATTAAATTACTACCGAATAAGGGGATATTGAAAACTGGGGTGCAAGACAATTTGTAGTCTCTTCTTAGGATTTTCTAGGGCTTTACTTTTCTCTGTTAACCATTCTCACTTTGCCTCTCTACTCTTCATCCAGGCCCCTAGAGGCTGTTTTCCTTCTCAGTAATGAGTAGGTTGTGCTCTTATCATCCACCCCAGCCTTCTTCTTCTCAACAGTCACATAAAAGAGTGACTCTGAAGTCAGTGTCATAAATGCCAAAATTAACAAGCAACCTATCATGTCGACATTAAAAAGCCTGGCAGGATGATCTCAAAACATTTCCCCCCAAATACATATTTATTAATTGCAAAGTGAAAAAATAGTAACTTTACAGTAGAGACACCTGATAGATAACACCTTAATGGAGTGATAAAGGTTAATAACACTAATAATAAGACCTACTGACAACATGCATCCTCTGACACAATACACTGGGAAGGGCATATAACCCCTGTGGTGTTCTTCCTCCAAATCCATAACTTTAAGTTAATCATGACAAAACATCCAGCAAATCTAAATTGAGGGATATTCTATAGGATAACTGACAATATTCTTCAAAAATGTCAAGGTTATAAAAGACTAAGAAAGACTGATGGAGTGTCATAGGTTGAGGGACACTAAGGAGAGAGAAAAACTAAATGCAATGACAGATCCTGGATAGGATCTGGGACAGGAAACATGGCACTGATGGGAAAGCTTCCAAAATTCAAATAAGGTCTGTAGCTTAATTAAGACAACCAT
Source organism: Felis catus (assembly GCF_018350175.1). Taxonomy (NCBI): domain Eukaryota; kingdom Metazoa; phylum Chordata; class Mammalia; order Carnivora; family Felidae; genus Felis; species Felis catus. Next base: position 134,617,366 of record NC_058376.1, read on the forward strand.
AACAATATTAATTTCCTGATTTTATTATTTTATTTTATATTTATTTTGAGAGAGAGAGAGAGAGAGCAAGCATGTATGAGTTGGGGAGGAGTAGAGAGAGAGGGAGAGAGAGAATCCCAAGCATGCTTTGCACTGTCAGTGCAACAAATCAAGAGTTGGATGCTCAACCAACTGAGCCACCCAGGTGCCCCAATTTCCTGATTTATTAATGGTACTATGGTTATGTAAGACGTTAGCATTAGGGGAAATGGATAAAGGACATATAGGAACCCTCAGTACTGCTTTTGCAACTTTTTTTTTCAATATATGAAATTTATTGTCAAATTGGTTTCCATACAACACCCAGTGCTCATCCCAAAAGGTGCCCTCCTCAATACCCATCACCCACCCTCCCCTCCCTCCCACCCCCCATCAACCCTCAGTTTGTTCTCAGTTTTTAACAGTCTCTTATGCTTTGGCTCTCTCCCACTCTAACCTCTTTTTTTTTTTTTTTCCTTCCCCTCCCCCATGGGTTTCTGTTAAGTTTCTCAGGATCCACATAAGAGTGAAAAGCATATGGTATCTGTCTTTCTCTGTATGGCTTATTTCACTTAGCATCACACTCTCCAGTTCCATCCACGTTGCTACAAAGGGCCATAGTTCATTCTTTCTCATTGCCATGTAGTACTCCATTGTGTATATAAACCACAATTTCTTTATCCATTCATCCGTTGATGGACATTTAGGCTCTTTCCATAATTTGGCTATTGTCGAGAGTGCTGCTATAAACATTGGGGTACAAGTGCCCCTATGCATCAGTACTCCTGTATCCCTTGGGTAAATTCCTAGCAGTGCTATTGCTGGGTCATAGGGTAGGTCTATTTTTAATTTTCTGAGGACCCTCCACACTGCTTTCCAGAGTGGCTGCACCAATTTGCATTCCCACCAACAGTGCAAGAGGGTTCCCGTTTTCCACATCCTCTCCAGCATCTATAGTCTCGTGATTTGTTCATTTTGGCCACTCTGACTGGCATGAGGTGATATCTGAGTGTGGTTTTGATTTGTATTTCCCTGATAAGGAGCGACGTTGAACATCTTTTCATGTGCCTGTTGGCCATCCGGATGTCTTCTTTAGAGAAGTGTCTATTCATGTTTTCTGCCCATTTCTTCACTGGGTTATTTGTTTTTTGGGTGTGGAGTTTGGTGAGCTCTTTATAGATTTTAGATACTAGCCCTTTGTCCGATATGTCATTTGCAAATATCTTTTCCCATTCCGTTGGTTACCTTTTAGTTTTGTTGGTTGTTTCCTTTGCTGTGCAGAAGCTTTTTATCTTCATAAGGTCCCAGTAGTTCATTTTTGCTTTTAATTCCCTTGCCTTTGGGGATGTGTCGAGTAAGAGATTGCTACGGCTGAGGTCAGAGAGGTCGTTTCCTGCTTTCTTCTCTAGGGTTTTGATGGTTTCCTGTCTCACATTCAGGTCCTTTATCCATTTTGAGTTTATTTTTGTGAATGGTGTGAGAAAGTGGTCTGGTTTCAACCTTCTGCATGTTGCTGTCCAGTTCTCCCAGCACCATTTGTTAAAGAGACTGTCTTTTTTCCATTGGATGTTCTTTCCTGCTTTGTCAAAGATTAGTTGGCCATACATTTGTGGGTCTAGTTCTGGGGTTTCTATTCTATTCCATTGGTCTATGTGTCTGTTTTTGTGCCATGCAACTTTTTAATCAGTGTACAGTTATTACAAAATAAAAAGTTAAAAGAAAGACTGTCAGTTTCAGAGATAAGGCTGCCCTGGATGGTGGTACCTTGTTAGGGTTTTTACTACTTAGTGAGGGTCAAGGACTAGCATATCTCCCTCCCTTTCAAAGCTGATAAAACAACTCCATCCAGGCAGTCTATAGCCTCTGGGTCACCACTGAAGCTGATGATCCAGGCAGAGTGTAGCTAGAAGGCTAGAAAGATAGGCTTTGGCATCAGGGAGATATGGTTTCAACTTGGCCTCCGCTCTTAACAACTGTATACCTTTATAAGGTACTTACCACTCTGAACCTCAATTTTCTCATCTTTAAAATGAGAGAATATAATACTTATCTTACAGGGTTATTGGGGTATATTTGAAGAGATAATGTCTCTGAAGCATAACCATGTTCAATAAATAACTATTATTATTACACTATAAAGAGAAGTCTGAGAAGAGTCTTACTACCACTTAAGCTGAAGCAAAGCATCCACATAAGTATTTATAAAGTGGTTCAAATATACCACATACACTCTAAGTCAAGTTGCCATTAGTGATGTTAAGGTCATTGTAGTGCTATGGGCTTTAACTAAACTTACAGCACTGTTGGGGAATCTAATTTAATTGAGACGCACTCTAATTTGGATTACATTTTTTTCTAATTGAATTCCTCATGCCTTATATTTTCACATAGTTGTTAGTGTATAAATTATTAATTTAGTCACTTTGTTTGATTATATTTTTTCTGGCATTGCTCATCAGCGCTAACATGTTTAAATATTGGTCTCAGTGGTTGCTTAAAGCAAAGTTGAGTAGGAGGGAAACACCCCCAACGACCCAAATCTAATAAAAATGCTACTTTGTTTAAATTGTTTCATGATACAAATGTGGACTTTGTGTCTGACCACTTCTGTCTGATAGTTTTAGTGCTCTCATTATTCAGTCTCTTCGGGGAGGTTAAACAAGAGGGGGTCTGATGCTCTTGGAGGTTATCAATTTTCCTGTGCTTCCATACCTCTCGCTATGCCCATCTGGACCAGGGCTACTTATAGCGTGGTCTGTGGACTTGTGCCAGTCTGCAAACTCCTACTGGTCTGTGGCAGAAACTGAGGGTAAACGTTTAGAAACTCTGATAGCAATTTGACAGAATTATTTTATGTTTGTTCAATATAATTAGAAAAAGGGCTTGCATTTTGTGTTCTTTGCTTTTTCATTTCATTTTCCTAGTAATTTCCCATTATCGTATTTGACAAAAGTGTCAGTCTGCAACAAATTGGAAAAAGAAAACACAAAACCTGGTCCTTTCCCACAGATAGTGAAGTGCTGATCTAAATCATAAAGCATATCTGGCAAAGGACTATCACAGGTAATGTGTAATTGAGAGTAATCAATAAAAAGGAAAGCATTCTCATCTAGCTCTACGCATTTCATAAATACAACTTGAGCTAACATTACTGCCTGGAAGCATCTATGTACAGATTAGGAGCATTTATCTGTGTGAAATTTCCTGTTGCTTGTGAACCTGCCTAAGGGTTGGGGTGTGTGTGTGTGTGGGGGGGTGGTGATTTCTGGCTAGGAACTTTGTCATAGTGTGTGTGCTAAACTGGCATTGTAATAACTACCACAATTGTCTCCTGACTGGCTCCCTATTTCCATTCTGGCCCATAATTTATCCTCCACACTGTTGCCAAAATAACAATCTTGGTAAAATGAAAAATTTTATCATATTACTGATGCTTAAAACCTTCAGGGGGGGATTTTCCATTATCTACAGGATAGAGTTCAAACTTTTTAGCCTCCTGTACCTGGTTCTTCATGATCTGGTCCTGGTTTATTTCTCTAGCCTATGCATCTCCTCGTCTATCTCCTTGCCCCTCATGTCTTTAAAGAACCTTCTCAAGTGCTATTTTATCTATAAAACCTTTTCTAAACCTTCCTCCCTTGATCCCCTACCCATGTAGAGTTGACTCTTCCCTCTTTCATGATGCCTACCAGTTTCTGGGACTGCATCAAGTGTCTTTAGTGAGTTTGGAAATCAAATTAAGCCAAAGCCCAATGAGAAAGAATGAAATCTGGCCATTTGTAGCAACATGGATGGAACTGGAGGGTATTTATGTGAAATAAGTCAGGCAGAGAAAGACAGATACCATATGTTTTCACTCATATGTGGATCCTGAGAAACTGAACAGAAGACCAGGGGGGAGTGGAAACGAGAAAAAAAGTTATAGAGAGGGAAGGAGGCAAACCATAAGAGACTTTTAAATACTGAGAACAAACTGAGGGTTGATGGGGGGTGGGAGAGAGGGGAAAGTGGGTAATGGGCATTGAGGAGGGCACCTGTTGGAAGGAGCACTGGGTGTTGTATGGAAACCAATTTGACAATAAATTATATTTAATATAAAAAAAAAACAAACAAAAAACCCAAATTAAGCCAAAGCCAAAGATTTGCTATTTGGTTTTCAAGCAGAGAGTTAGATGTTGAGTGATACTTTTTGAAGCTACTTGTAGGGAAGGCACAATGAATATTGAACTCTGATGAAGTTCCCAGAAGACCATGGAGAAGTGAGTTGGACAGGTCCTCAACCTTGGACTTTTCCAAGGGAGAAAGGGTGGAAAGGACATACATTCCTGCTGCAGGAGCAACCTGGCCCAGGGCACTGCTTAAGGAAGGCAGAGTTACCCAACTGGGTAACTAGATTATGATTTTTAGTTCACTAAGCTAGGCATTTGGTTGTTTACTAAATGATGTTCTAACTGGCCCAAAAAATACCCAGTGGGGGAAGACTGGTATTTACTAAAAAAAATGTTTTTAATGTTTATTTTGTGTGTGTGTGTGTGTGTGTGTGTGTGTGTGTGTGAGAGAGAGAGAGAGAGAGAGAGAGAGAGAGAGAGAGAGAGAGAGAGAGACGGGGGGGGGGGGGGGGGGGGGGGGGGGGGGGGGGGGTGGGGAGGGGCAGAGAGAGAGGGAGACAGAACCTGAAGCTGGTTCCAGGCTCTGAGCTGTCAGCACAGAGCCCAACATGGGGCTCAAACTCACTAGCTGTGAGATCATGGCCTGAGCCAAAGTTGGATGCTTAACCAAGTGAGCCATCCAGGCACCCCTGGTATTTACTTTTATAACACATTTTTTTTATTAATTTTGTGTATTCTCTTTTTAGATAATTAGGTTAAGAAGTTGTGCAGGAAGTTTCATGTGATTTATTTAAATGTAATGTCATAGTTGTAAAGAGGTAAAGACCTATATAGACTCTACTTATTTTATAGCAGTAAGTTAGGCCTTTGGTTAAGTGCAGTCTGATACATGAAAAGAATAGCCTCCACCATAGGCAATTAAAACATTTTTTTAATGTTTATTTAGTTTTGAGAGATAGAGACAGAGCACAAGTGGGGGAGGGGCAGAGAGAGAGGGAGACACAGAATCTAAGTTGTCAGCACAGAGCCTGATGCAGGGCTCGAACTCATGAACCACGAGATCATGACCTAAGCTGAAGTCGGACACTTAACCAACTGAGCCACCCAGTCACCCCATCATAGGAAATTTTTAGATTTAACAAATCATTACTTGTTCAAAATCCAGTCAATGGATGTATTTATTACAATAGCTTCATTTATCATTGATGCTAGAATATATTAAGTTAAAATATGTTCAAGTTGAATTAGCTTTATAGTGCCACTCAGATCGCAGAGTTTTTCACTTAGATCTTGATTGGATATAAATGACCATTTGGTTCAATCCCTTGATTTCTTTTTTAGGGAAGAATCTGATAGCATAGAGGTAAAGAGGATTGTCTGAAGTTACACAGCTATTTATTGGCTGAGCTACACCCATAACCCAGGTGATAATCATATTTCCTGAATAAACCTCAGGATATATGGCTCGACAAAGGCAATTTTGTGATTTGTAAATTTATTAATAAGAGGAATCTTTCAGAGGTATCATATTTTGTAACACATTAAACAAAGAACCTCCACTGATGAGGAGAAAATGATATTGGATCTGTCCTGGAATATCTAGTTTATTTGGTTCTCATGGACTCAACAACCTAGAAGGAAGGTGTCCATTCATGATCTACTTGTCTTTTCAGCATTTGGTGTGATTTCCTGGTTCTGTTCAACTACCTTTTCCCAGCAGTTCTTCTCTGTCAGCACCCTAGTCTGACAAGCAGCAAGCTATGTTGCCAAACTGCCACTCTATGTTTGAGTGTTTTTCTTTGCATAGACAATAGAGACTGTGGAAAAAGGAAACACAAAGAATGGAAAGGCATGAACCTGTAGCAGGCAGGGCAAGCTGCCCGCAAAAATTTATGTGCTCCCTTTCCATTGTATAGAGTCATTACTGGAAAGTGACCATGTAGCCCTGAATTTTCCTAGTCCTAATTCCCTAACCTCCCCCCACCTTGCACCCTCCCTTGCTTTATATCTAGATGTGGTTACCTGACCAGCCTTCACCAATGGAATAGGAGTGAGAGTGAGACACAGGCCAATGCTTTATGCTCTCTTTCTTTTTTGCTAGCTGGATGCCCTAGGGGATGGCCAAGCCAAAGATGGAGGGAGTCCGGGTCCCTAAAGCTCTACGTAGAGATCTGCCTGCTAACTAGGAAAAACTCCCTTAGTCTCTTAGAGGAGCAAAAATAAACTTCAAATGTGTTTTGGTTTTTACACATTTTGGCTTTTTAGAGCAGCAAATACTCCCCTAAATAAAACAGAGCCTCTCATTCTAAAGGGTTTTGTTTTCACTTTAAAGGTAGACACTCATGGGGAGCCTGGGTAGTTCAGTTGGTTAAGCATCCAACTCTTGATTTTGGCTCAGGTCATAATCCCATGGTTTGTGAGATCAAGCCCCGAGTTGGGCTCCTGCTTGGGATTCTCTGTCCCTCCCTCTCTCTGCCTGTCCCCTGATCATTCTCCTCTCAAAATAAGTAAATAAACTTGAAAAAAAAAATAAAGGTAGACACTCACTTAAAAATTAGTTGTACGTATTTTCACAAAATATTTAATTTAATTGAGCACTCTATGTGTTGAGAGGTCTCAATTTTCCCCAAGAGATTAATAAAGCAAAATGGATTGAAACACTTGACAAACATCTAATAAACAAATTACTTACTTGTCTAAATTTTGCTGATAGCGTGCAGTTCACTTCCAAATAAGTTCACTTTTAATTTTAATATCCTTGTATGGAGGTGAAAGATGTTGTTCTTTGGATGTAGACTATAATTTTTATATGTTATGCTCATTTTACATTTATATTTATTTATACTTCACCTCTTTGCAAGAGTTTGCAATAAAAAATGACTTAGCAACAAGGCTAATAAAATAGAAAAGCAGGATATAGAAAAAAGGACAAGGGAAATATGGTAACTATAACTTAGCTGTGGTTGCTGTGATTGAGTTTCAACCCTTATACCTAAGCTTCTTGGCAGGCTGAGAAGAGGGAGGCATGGTAAATTACAAATCAGCCACTAGAAAGGAAGAGGTGTACTCATCTCTCAGGGGAGGCAAAACTTTGTCTGGTACCAAAGTCTCAAAAAAAAAAAAAAATCAACGTTTTCATCTCAGGGGAGTAGGACCTACCAGGAGTGAAATCATAATAGAATTTTTAAAACTCTCCAGCTTAGTTTTGTGAAATTAATTCTTGACAATATTGAAAAGGAAAGAAGCTGTTAGGCCAAATAATTACTGAAAACCTTTTGGTTTTTTTTATTTTTAACATGTCTTAACCCTTAAAGAATTTAGGTGTAGTTGGCAGATGACAATCTTTGATATTCACTTATAAAAAATAAATTTCCTTGGTTCCGGTTGGGTAAGCTCTGAATTACTGGTCTGATTGTAACAGCATTTTGAACAAATTATGCCATCAGTCAAGGTGAATTGATATTGGTAGATGATTGTTTTACCTTCCTTGGAAGGGAACTTAGTTTTCTCAATGTATGAAGTTGGAGTTCTCATGGATTGAGCATTCTTAGGTGGAGATTTCTAAGGAAGTACCTCTACTTAGACATTTGCAGATACAGGTCTTTTCTCAACTTGGATATCATGTGCTCAAAGAATATTGCAGCTGGAGATCGTCTCATTAGCTATCACTTTAAAAAATGTATTTAATGTTTATTTTTGAGAGAGAGAGAGAGTGAGCATGAGTGGCCAAGGGTCAGAGAGAGAGGGGGACAGAGGATCTGAGGTGGACTCTGTGATGAGAACAGAGAGCCAGATGCAGGGCTTGAACTCACGCACTGTGAGATCATGACCTGAGCCAAAGTCTGACGCTTAACCAACAGAGCCACCCAGGAGCCCCAATTAGCTATCACTTTTTGATGACAAGACTCAGAAGACCCAGACTGGGTGCATGATCAGCTAGTTGGTCACAGGTATTGAAAAGAAAGCTGAAATAAGAACCCTAATCTCCTGATGCTTAGCTTGTTTCTACTGTGTAACAGATGCTTCTTGTGAGTATTAGTTCTATGCTCTTCAATGTAATGCAATAAGCACTTATTAAATGCCAGTGATAGAAAGCACCACTCCCAAATATTTCTCAGCCCCCTAAGAATTTGTGCTTATTTCTCTATTATCTTAAACCCTAGCTGTCTCCATGAAATGTAGGTAGGCAATGCAAAAGAGATCAAAGTGAAAATATCGAAACAAAGTGAAGAATTGAAATATTAATCTCTACTAAGATGATGTTATGTTCCAGATGGGTGATATGGTATATTGTCCTTTCCACTCTCTGAAGATTTCAAAGCACTTAACAGTACCTTAAAACTCATTAAGCCGTGTGCTGAATCAGATATTGGATGTTATAGCTTTATCCTTATTATTTATTTAATACCATCAAGGGGGTTGGTTCTCAGTGGGAATTGATAGCTCTAAAAGGATAAAGCCTTCCTTGCAATGTTCTGAAAGGACAAGTACCACCAGCCAATACTTCTCTTCCAAAGATAATCAATGACAATATAGGAAAATGTTAGCAAGTCATTTATCCAAATCTTCCCAAATGAGTCAATGAATCATACAACTTCAAAAAGTCTTTGTAAGTTTATATTGGTTTGATCTGGTATGTGATGCCTTGTAGGAATGAAGGAATTTATGGAATTTTATTAGTTAAGGAAGGAAAGAAGATGAAAATCACTTATTCTTTCTTAGCAATTAACAATTTAGAATTTCTTCCTCTTAAAAGTTACAAAGTATTGAAAATTCTTTCTTGCTGTTTTGAATATAGAAATACTCAAAAAAAAGTGAATGATGACTTTATGTTGGCAACTGCCTTTTGAAATGTGTTCTATTATGCAATTTCTGTAGTTGTTTTTGACTTTTTTAAAACATTGAAGTCAGTAAGACTTCTTTTGTTGTGTCAAAAAATGCTTATCTGTTTTCTTGGACTTTGTTTTCCTTGATAGAAAGTTGGCCAGAATTTGGCTAATTTAATTAAAAACATTAATCCATTAGAACATAAGAGTGATACGTGGATCATATATTTGGCCCTGGCTCCCTTTCGATGTGAATGATTGGTTGTTAATTGTAGACCTGTGTATGCCATCTAAAGTTTTTCATATTCAAAATTAAACTTTCAGCCACCTCCAAAACCACAGAAGCAAACGACAGTGCAGTTTTAAGAGATGATAGTCTGCGTTGATAAAGGCTACCATGAGCTCTTTAGATGTGTAAGGCAGACTCACATTCATGTTTTTGATCACTTGCTTTAAATGTGAACATGTCATCATTTTGGATATGTTGCCTAACGTTCTAGTTTAAAAAGCAGAACACTAGTAGGTTCATGAAAGCAGATGTAGATCTCTGGGCAGGGGATTTCAAACTCATTTCTTTATTATGCAAATTACAGAGGCTGTGCTGGGGTGAGGGGGTTAATGATTATTAACTGATAATATCAGGTTCCAGCCTTTCCTTTTTTTTTTAATGTTTATTAATTTTTGAGAGAGCATGAGTGGGGGAGGGGCAGAGAGAGAGGGAGACAGAATCCAAAGAAGCAGGCTCCAGGCTCTGAGCTGTCAGCATAGAGCCCCATGCGGCTCGAACCCAGGAACCATGAGATCATGACCTGAGCTGAAGTCGGACACTTAACCAACTGAGCCACCCAGGCGCCCGGTTCCAGCCTTTTCTATCGTTTATTCAGTTAGTGGGGGAGCAAGTAGAAAGACAGAGAGGTCAGTGAAGAAATAACTTTGGATTTATAATTTGGGCTTATCTCACAGGCAGGATTTTAAAAACAAGAATAAACAGATGAAAATAAAAAGCCATCGGAAATTATATCATCTAAAGATAACACTATTAACATTTTGCTCTATATAACATTTTAACCTATTAACATATGCTGTATGCAATACAGGTTAAAATTTTTTCTTCTAAAAGTTGTATCATGTTATATATGCCATTTAAAATATGTTATTCATTTAACCTCATGAGTTTCCTCCATGTCAGTTACTAATGGCATCATATTCCATCATTCACTGCTGTACCATCATTTATTTAACAAAATCTTCAGTTTTTGGACATTTAAGTTGTTTAAAATTTTTTTTGGTATAATAAAAAATGCTGTGATAAGCGTGTCTCTCTCTATCTTTGTCCAATTAATTCTTTTTTTTTTTTCCAACGTTTATTCATTTTTGGGACAGAGAGAGACAGAGCATGAACGGGGGAGGGGCAGAGAGAGAGGGAGACACAGAATCGGAAACAGGCTCCAGGCTCTGAGCCATCAGCCCAGAGCCTGACGCGGGGCTCGAACTCAGGGACCATGAGATCGTGACCTGGCTGAAGTCGGACGCTTAACAGACTGCGCCACCCAGGCGCCCCCAGATCTCATTTTTAATTGTTGTTTTTTGATTACCAAAGATCAAATAAATTGAATATTTTCTTAATGTGTTTATTGGTATTGTCTATTTCTTTTTTTTAATTGCATATTTATGTCAATTTCATATTCTACTAATGTATATATCTTTTTCTTAGTGATTTTAAAGCATCCTTTGAAATTGAGGACAGGAACTCTTCATCTATCATATAATGGTGCAATTTTTCCCCCCAAGTTTTCTATTTGACTTTTAATTTTTTTTATGGTGATTTTTGGTATGTAGACATCTTTATTTTTAATGTAGTTATCTCCTTCTGTCTTTTTCTTTTTTTCTCTTTTTTGCCTTCTACCTTAGATGTCATGGTTGGAAAGATTTTTACCCATCCTAACATTTAAAAATACTTGCCTATGATTGATTTAATGGTTTTAATTTTTTATATTTAAACTTTAAACTATTCTGAAATAGTTTATACATACAAACTGGCATAAAGAATAATATAAGAGAGGTGGTGTATGCAGTGGTTGAGAGCACAAGTTTCTGAGCCTGATTTCATGAGTGTGGTGGTTTTAAAATAAGTTCACAAATTCTTTGACACTTCTCATCATAAACTGGAGCCTAATTCCCCTTCCCTTGGGTATGGGCTAAACTTAGTCACCTGCTTCTAATGAGTAGATATTGTGGAAATGATAGAGTGTGTCTTCTGATACCAGGTCATAAAAGACATTGAAGCTTTTTTCTCTCTCTCCTTCTCTTGGGTTTCCCCCTTTGTGGGAAGCTAACTGCCATGCCGTAAGTACACTCAATCAACTCCATGTGATGAGGAACTGAGGCCTTTTCCCAGCAGCCAGTGGGGAAGCCAATGGAGGCTTTAAGACAACAGCTACATGAGTCAGGTTGGAAGTGGATCATCCAGCCCCATCAAGCCGTCAGATGTCCGCAGCCCCAGCTGACATGTTGGTGCAATACCATGACAGACCATGAGACAGAACCAGCCACCTAAGCTGCTTCTGGATTCCTGACTCAGAATCTGTGTGAGATAAGAATTGTTTGTTGGTTAAGACTGCTAAGTTTGGGGGTAGTTTGCTCTGTAGCGATAGATGACTAATACAATGGCCATGAATCTTCAAGCTGTGAGATTGTCTTAGTTTCCGTGTTTTAAAATGAGGGAAAATAACAGAACTCTCTTTTTAAGATAGTTTTGAAGTTTAAGTAAATTAATGTAGGTGTAGTGCTTATAACAATGCCTGATGTGTGGTGAGCTGAAGTCTTTGGTATTGTATAAGGTATATCCGTGTATCCCAACCCAGCTTAAGGAATAAAATTGCTACTAATAGAATTGAAGATCAATTTATAACCCTCCTCGAATGTATATATTTAGTTAAACATCTGGGACTTATTTGGGTCATGGAGTGAGGTAAAGATCCTATATATATATGTATATATACACTCTTTCTTGTTCTCTAACTTATTTTGAAGCTAGCTGTCTTGTTGTAATCTGCTTTTTGGAGAGGGCCATGAAACCAGGAACTGAGGGAAGTCTCCTGACAACAGCCAGTGAGGAATTTAGGCCCTCATTGTAACAGCTCAGTAGGAAATGAATCCTGCCAACAAACACGTGTGAGCTTTGAAGTGGATCCCACCTCAGCCGATCCTTCTATGAGATCACAGCCCCAGCTAATACCTTGATTTCAGCCTTGTGAGAGAACTTCAGCCAGAGGCATCTAGCTAAACCACGCTTGGATTTCTGATTCACAGAAGTTGAAATAATAAAAATTTTGGGGGCACCTGGGTGGCTCAGTCAAGCAGTTTAAGTGTCTGACTCTTGATTTTGGCTCAGGTCATGCTTTGTGCTGACAGCACGGAGCCTGCTTGATATTCCCTCTCTCTCTCTCTCTCTTTCTCTCTCTCCCTCCCTCTGCCTCTTCCCTGCTTGTGCTCTCTCTCTCTCTCAAAATAAATAAACTTTAAAAGAAAAAAAAGAAAGAAAGAATAAAAAGTTTGTTGTTTTAAGCTGCTAAATTTTGAGGTGATTTTTTAATGCAACAGTAACTAACACAACTATTCTTTAATTTTGCGGGGGGGGGCGGGGTTGGTATTCTTCTCCATTTATCCTTTCACGACTTATTCCAAAAACTTTTAGAAGGTTTTAATTGGTATTGCCTCATATTTCTAAATCATTTTGGGACCAAGTGATAACTTTTCTTTTTCTTTTAAATGTTTGTTTCTTTTTGAGAGAGAGAGAGAGAGAGAGAGAGAGAGAGCGCGCGCGCAAAGGAGGGGCAGAGAGAGAGCAGGACAGAAGATCCGAAGCAGGCTCTGTGCTAACAGAAGTGAGCCCAATGTGGGGCTCGAACTCACGAATTGTGAGATCGTGACCCAAGCCAAGGTCTGATACTCAACTGACTGATCCACCCAGGTGCCTCTCATTTGAGCTTTTCTGATACAAGATCATTATATTACATTTAAATTACACAAGACTTTTATGTGCCTCAAAAATTTAGAGTTTTCTTTATACCTATTTTTATTAGGTTTATTATAATCTATCTTATACTTTTTATTAGTATTGCAAGTGGGAATAATTTCTACTTGGTTATTTTTTACTTATTATTTGTATATAGGAATTTATTGATTTTTGTACATTTCTCCAGTAATGTGCCACTTAAGTGGGTTCTATTATTAGTTTTCATCATTGTTTTCCATTTTATCTTTTGGGGTTTCTATATACATACACAATGATTTGCTTTCCTTTTTAAAGTGAACTTAATGATACTGAACAGAGAAACAAAAATGTGTGTGTGTGTGTGTGCGTGTGTGTGTGCATGCATGCATCATGTTCATTATGCTAGGATGCCAAGAATTTGAAAAGAAATAAAAAGCAAGTGGCTATGTTTTATTCATTTCATTCTGCATCCCTTAGTATGGCTATCAGGACATGGAAGTTGCTGTGTGGATGGTAATTGAATGAATGAATGATCTGCCCTCCTCCTAGTTTGGTTTCCTCAGTCCTGCCTTAATGTCCCTCTCTGAACCAGCTTATCACAGGGTCTTACCATGTCCTGAGCACAGTCCATGTTGGATATGGCATCTGATAAGTCCTCAGCATACTACTACTAACATGACCTAAATAAGTAAGTATATTACTTACCCTCAAAGACCTAATGATCTATAGGGACAGACAATGTAAGTACAGGTACAATCATTAGAGAATAGTTTAATGTTAGAATGTGGTATTTCCTTGGGCCCACTATGGCTGGTATGAACAGCAGGTGTACTTCCCATCCGAGCGATGCTTATGTAGAAGATTCTGGACCTACCCTGAATCAGAGAGGGTATGTAGTGTTTGAGGGGGAGTTAAGATCTTACATGAATAAGTGTATTGGGTGCCAAATCTAAAGGACAAAGAGAGGTACGAAAACAGGCAACAAATCTGAAAACTAGATCGACAGAAAGTCTCATCGAGAACCTGTTGGAACAAATGTCTTAGAACCAAAGTGATGGTAACATAGGGATTCAGCATTCACCTAGTGCTTGGTGCATGACTGGGGGTGGGAGTGGCTGCAGAGCACTTGAAGGAACCTCATGGGGTTCCTAAACTGATGGCAAGAGAATATGATATTCAGAGGAGAGAAACAAAAGTCATGGGCTCTGTAGGCCAAGGCAAGGAATGAGATTTTTCTCAAGATGCAGGGGCAACCAGCGGCTTTTCAACTTAGGGGTGACATGACCTGAATTACATTTTTAACAAAAATATTCTGTTTACAGTATGGAACCTGAGTGGGGTTGGGAACAAGTATGGGATTCGAGGGAGTTACTAGGAGAACTTCGCAGTGAGCTGGAGAGCGGTGGTTCTGGGCTGGGGCTGGTGGATGGTGGTAGAGATGGAGTGATAATCATTGAAGCCTATTTGGAGGTAAACACACAAGAAACATTCTCCAAGTCAGGACTTTGAGGTCTGTTATCCCGACTCACCTAGACTTCTTTGTCAGTCCAGTGAGAATTAAAGAGCTCAAACTGGAGGTGAAAACATTCAGCAATCTGGGTGAATGGGCAGTCTGAGTGGAATTTTGTGGGTGCATTAAAGGTGGTTCAAGCATTGGGAAGGGGAGTTTATGGCCCTTTGGCTAAAGTTCTCAGTGCTAACAAGTTTTGTTTTCTCAATCTTTAAAGTATACTTTATTTATCGTAACATAAAATAAATGTATTATAATAAAAATAACTATTTCTGATAGTTCCAAGATAACCCCATGCAAAAACTTAAGGTGGACTTCATGTAATCCATTTTATCTGCTTAACAAACATTATAGGAAAATGTCTTTTAAATAAATGCATAACCATGCTTAGAAATTTAGAAGTTTTATGACCTGTTTTTAAAATATTTTTCATCTTAATTTTTTCCTTTTAATTCTAATATGTTCTGTAAAAAACTATTACTGCTTTCCTGCCTGTAGTTTAACCTATTATAAATCTGGTTAAATTAATGCAAAGTTAATGGCTATATTTTAGAGTAACCTCTTGAAATGTAATAGCTTTATTGGAACAAAACTATTTTTTGCCAAAATTATGTGGAACTAATGAAAAATTAATTGCTTTATAAAACGCTGGCTTTTATCTAAAACTAATAATTCCTGTACATCTCTTAATCCTCGTGCAAACAGTTGGCAGGAAATAAAATCTAAGTTTACCAGTTCAAATTCCCTAAGATCCTCAGAGTCATTTTTATTTTTGCATGATCCAACCTTTTAACTTTTTCACAACTTTAATCTTAAAAAAGCAGATTTCTAATTAAATTCAGGCATATCATTCCCCTAAAGGGGAGTTAGAGACACTAAGTCTAACTCAGACTTGGGACCTATGAGCTAGTACTTTTCCATTCTTTCCAGTTCCCATTGGCATTTTTATATGTCTCCCTCTAATAAAATATAGTGATTTTTATCTTTTAAGTTGATGCCTGGGACTATGCCTTTTATCTGCTGTTTACTGTGTTTCAACCGTTAAATAAATCATACAACAAAATAAATTACTTAATCCTGTGTTTTATTTGGAAACATATTAAGGGATAGATACAGGAGGAAAAATCACTTTATGCCTCTGAATTGCTCACACTTTTATCATTTTGCATAGCATTCAAACACTATCAAGTTGTCCTATCAATAACAATTGTACACAGGAGCCACATTTGGGGACTTTTAAAAGTTTTCGCTACTTTTTGATTAGGATATGTTCAAATGCCTCCCCCCCCCCCCCCCCCCGCAGCCAACCTGTCCTTTGTCATCAGCACTTGCTGTGATTCTGCTGTTTTAATAATAATTCATTCTAGTGTATAACTATTTAGCAGGGAGATTATTAATCCCCAGCTACTTTTAAAAATGAGGCAACATGTGATTATTTTATCCCTTGTTTTATGCTTAACAGTTCTTCCTGTCTTCGTTTAGTAACAGAAGCTTTCTTAACACTCTGAAAGAGAAAAATAAAACATTACCCAACCTAATTTGTTTATTAAGCTCTTTTAGCATGAAAGGGAAAAAGTCCAAATTTCAAAACAGGCTTGGAGAATGCGATACGTGTGTTATCGAGAAGCATTCTCCTCCACAGACTTCTCCCCTTGAAAATGTTTTTTTCATACAGAGAATGGACCCTCGTTTCTTAGGTTAATTGCTGGAATATGATGAGGTTTGGTTGCATTTTTAGTAATTTCCGGATTCTATTCCAGGACATTTGGGATAGAGCCCAAGAGCTTAGCATGTTTTCCTTTTTTCATGGTAAAATTGTGCAAATATGCATTAGAGTGTGAAAACAAACAGTCTAATACATTTTTGCAAAGCTCTTTATGTTTACTGTTTATTGCAGATACCAGATCCTAATTAAAATGCGCCAACAAAAGCCAAGATACAAAGAACAAAGATATAACGAAACTTCATCTTTATAAAATATTTGTGATTAATCCTGGGGGATGTATGGCCTCACAGCACTGCAGTGGAATTCTAAAAGCCTTCTTCAGCCACACCAGGAAGGTGATAGAATTCAGTATTTTCTGGTAGTTCTAGAAAGACAAACCAGGCCATTGTTATTTTGGGGTGCTATATACTTCTTAGAGAGATTCTAATAGGGGCACCTGGGTAGCTCAGTTGGTTGAGCATCTGACTCTTGATTTCAGCTCAGGTCACGATCCCAAGGTTGTAGAATCGAGCCCCATATCGGGTTCCTTGCTGAGCGTGGAGTCTGCTTGGGATTCTATCTTTTTCTGCCCCTTTCTCCCACATGCTCTCTCTCTCTCTCTCAAATAAAAATAAAACAAAGAGAAACTTTATAATAATTCTATAATTTAAGATTTTGATTTTTTTCACTACATATTTGAAATGAATAGCAACCAATTTCAAAGAAGTAATCCAAGGAAACATCAAAAGCATATATTTTTTTAATATGAAATTTGTTGTCAAATTGGTTTCTATACAACACCCAGTGCTCATCCCAAAAGGTGCCCTCCTCAATACCCATCACCCACCCCCCCACCCCCCCCCATCAACCCTCAGTTTGTTCTCAGTTTTTAAGAGTCTCTTATGCTTTGGCTCGCTCCCTCTCTAACCTTTTTTTTTTTCTTCAACGTGGATGGAACTGGAGAGTGTTATGCTAAGTGAAATAAGTCAAAAGCATATTTTGCAGGGAGAGATGGATTTAGATTTGTTTTTTCAGTTGACATTTTCTATGAGTGTGGGAGAAATTACTTTCTGCTTTTTTGTGCGTTTAGGAGAATTAAAAAGGCCAATGGAAATATGAAGGACAGTGCCAATTAATGGAAAGGATAAGGAGTTTGGAGTCATACCAACCCGAATTTGAGTCAGTACTCAATTGATTTGTGATCTTGGATCTTGTGATCTTTAATTTCTCAGTTTCTTCACCTCCAATATGAGGATAATAATAGGGATCTCATGAAGTTGTTGCGAGAATTAAGAAGATAAGCTAGGTAACATTCTCATCTTTGTTAGATGCAAATACTTGTGTTCCTTCAAAAGGAGGTGCACCACAACTGATGCAGTGAGATTGAAGGAAAGAGAGGAGACTCTAGTGGATGAGGAATGTGAAACACCACTTTACCCTTGCTCTATTTTGTTTGCATTTAAAGATTTTCTCTTGGACAGCTTTTCTCTCTTATTTATTTATATATTATGGAAGGGCATATTGCAGAAGGGGACTATGTACTTTTTTAAATGGAGAAATCTTGTGAAAATCCTTTATGGACTGCAGTAATTCTCATAGTGTGACCCTTGACCAGTTTATCAGCACCACCTGGAAACTTGTTAGAAATGCAAATTCTTGGGTCTTACCCCTCACACCTACTGAATCTGGTAATGGAATCCTGTAATCTGTATCTCAACAATCTCTTTAGGTGATTGTAATGTACATTAAATTTTGAGAACCACTGGCGTATCAAATTTTTGTCTTCCTTTCTCTATAATATCAGCCTTAATAAAGCACAAATCCCTACACTCACGGAGGTCTCCCTGTATATAACTACCTTAAGAACGTGGGACCTAGATCAGACTATCTGGATTTGTATCTCATATCATTAGTTATTAGTTCTGTGTTTTGGGGCAAGATACCTAATGTCTCTGTGCCTCAGTTTCTTCCTGTAGAATGGAGACAATAATAGTATTTAGCTCATGGGAAATTTGTGAGAATGGAATGCACTTAGGACAGTGCCAGCCAAACAGAAAACTTTGAAGAAATATGAGTTATTATTTTGCCATCTAATAAACATAGAGGACATTGCAAAATGTAGACAATTAGCAAACCAACCAGCCCATGAAGTGTGGAATCTCAGATTGTGGCATATATTTTCTGTAATCATTCATTATTTTTTCGACAAAGAAAAAATACAGCTCAGTACAAGCCAGGCATTGTGAATGGTAGTGGAGATATGGTAGAGAATAAGAAAGATTTGATCTCTGCTTGTATGATGCTTAGGAGAGAGAAGGATTGAAATAATTTCACAAGTAATTAATTAACCACAATTGTGAAGAGTGCTATGAAGGAAGAGAATAGCATGCTATGATAGTGTTTAACTGGTAAGCTTGAAGCGGTGTGTGGTGAGTGACAGTGGAGGTTCAGTGAAACTTCCCATAGACAGTCTGAAGCTGAGCCCTGAAGGATGAGTGGGAATTTTCTAGGCAAAGAAGGGTGTGAGGGCCAGCATTCCAGGGAGAGAGAAGAGCATGTATGAAGACTCTGAGGTGGAGAGGATCTGAAGAAGGCCAGTGTGGCTGAGGTATGGGGCAAAACAAGGTTTAATTAT
Source organism: Felis catus (assembly GCF_018350175.1). Classification (NCBI taxonomy): domain Eukaryota; kingdom Metazoa; phylum Chordata; class Mammalia; order Carnivora; family Felidae; genus Felis; species Felis catus. The sequence continues at coordinate 134,636,166 of NC_058376.1, forward strand.
CCCAATGGTGATGGATAGCTATTAAGGGATTTAAACAAGGAAGTGACATTTGTTTTTAGAAAGAACCTTCTAGCAAAGTGGGAAAAGTGGGAGGGCTCCTGTGATGTTACAAGGAAACTGGCAGCTATAGTTATAATCCAGGAGAGAGGGGATAGTGACTTGTTGGAAGAAATGAAGAAAGGCTAGTCGAATTCAGGAATTGAGGACTTGGTGAGATATGGAATGGGAGACAGAGGGAGATGTCAAGTATGTGTCCTCAGGGCTATTGACATTCAATTTCTGCAATAAGAAGCACAAAGAAGAAACAGGTTTTCTGGAAGATCATAAGTTCAGGGGAGTATGAGGAGCCTGTAGAGCATCAAAGAAAGAACATATAGTAGGCAGTTGGTTGTATGACATCAGAGTTGGAGACCTGTCCAGTAAAGGGTGCGGTTGGTACATATAGAGTAAGTGAATCGATGGGAATGGATAAACTTATCCAGGCAGACTTTAGGATGTTCTAGGATGGATTGCAGCAAAACACTGGTATTTATAGGTGAAGCAGAGGAGGACCAGACCTTAAAGGAGGCCAGACAGGGAGAAAAGCAGGCTGGGATGTCACAGAAGCTAAGGGAAGAGAAGGCTTCACAATGGAGGAGGAAGTCAACTGGGCCAAGTATGATGGGAACTGAAAAGTATCCATGGGAGTAAGCTAAACAAAGGTCCTTGGCAACCTTAGTAAGAGCATTTTTTGAGGAAAAATGTCTTATGGGATGAATGGGAAATGAGGAAATGGAAATCATAAAGTTAGACATATTTGGCTGAGCAAGAGCAAATAGAAATAAGATGACAATTTCAGGGTGACATGTAGCCAAAGGAGGATGGTTATATATAGAGGAGAGGGTGAATACATTTTAAAAATGGCAGGAAGAAAATCAGGGAGTGTAAGAAGTTGAAGATACGTGAAGTGGGCATGTTGATGGTGGGGGTTTTGAGGAAGCAGGAAGGAAAAAACTGCAGTAGAGATGGAGTGATTGGCTTTATGCAGCCTTAGAAAGTACAGGCATCTCTATTGTAACAGAAGGTCAGGGGGATGTAGTGAGTGTACATGCTGGTGGGTTTGTAGGTTTGGTGGTGGGAAGTTGAGAGGTTTCTGTTTGGTGGCTTCTATTTTCTCTGTGAAGGAGTAGGCAAGGCCATCTGTTGAGTGTGATAGAGAAGGTGTGAAGGTTAGGGATTTGAGGAAAGTGAAGACTGTTTGAAATAATCATTGAGAACGGAAGAGAGAGGTGATCAAAGAAATGTGGCATGATTATTGTGAGACTCCAGATGAGATTGATGAGCGAGGATTTATAATGGTGTGACTGTTTGTGATCTTCTGCTCCCACAAGCCTGATAGATTAGTTGGGACACAAACATGCAAACAGTTATCTACAACATAATGTGGAAAGTGAAGTGCAGAGCATTATGGGAGTTCACAGGAGGGAGGCTTCTAACTTGGGATCTAAGGTAAGGAAGCATTAGCCAGGTGAAGAGAAGGAACAAGAGTGGGCAAATGTGAATAAGCTAAGAGGTGTGGGAGAACATGGCTCCCTTGTGAGACTGAAGGAAGTTCCCAGGCAGAGCATAGTGTGAGGATGTGGGGGATGCAGGTGGGACTGAGTAGTTAGAAGAGAAGTTGGACTGGGGGTAGGTGGGCAGCTCAAGCACTGTCTAAGCCAGTGCTTCACCAGATGTGGTCCCTGGGCCAACAGAATCCAACAGTATCAGCATCACTTGGGACCTTGACAGAAAAGCAAATTCTTGGGCTCTTCCCCAAAACTAATCTATCAGAAATTCCAGAAGTGGGTCTAGTGATCTGTGTTTTACCAATTCCTCCAAGTGATGCTGATTCACACTAAAGCCTAAGAACCAGTGCTTGAAGCAATGGGGAGCCATTGATGAAAGTGACTGTTTAGCAAAAGGATGACATGATTTATGAGGGTCTCTGGCCACCTTTTGGGGAATGGAGGTCCTATTTGAGGATCCCAGACAAGGATATCAACAGGGCTAAATCCTTCAGCTGAGTTACACCCCCTTGGGCAATGTCTCCCAGCCAATGTTCCCATGATGACCAGAACCAGCTGCCCCCTTGGAAGCTCCCTGAGTGTACCTTTCTAGCAGCTCTCTGCTGCCCCCCTCTGTTCACAGGCCACATTCATGGTTCCCACGCCCACGCTTCCCAGACCTTGATAAATCCAGTTTCGGCATCTCCCTGAGTCTTTCTGTACCCTCAGGTTTGCCAGACGGTTGACTAATGTCAATATAGTATATTAATTAGACACTATTATTTGACATTCTTTGAATGGAAGACTTTAGAAAGTCAGGAAAGACTACCAATTAAGCAGTTAATTATCTCTGGGACATATCTCTGGGACAAGGCTGTACCTTATATCCTCTTGCATTTCCAGGAAACATTTTTTTAAAATACAGCATGCTGATATCTCTTTATAAAAGCTCTTTCAGGGGCAGAAGACACCTTGTGTCTGAAATAAAGAACCTATTTGAAGGCTTTTTTCCATGGGTAATAAGGACGTGACATCAGAAGACCTGGTGTGGGATAAACTGATTCCATCAAATTCCACCATCTCTCCCTCTCTATAATGAAATTTTCTTAGTGAGTTGGCTAGTCTGCTCTTCCTTTCATTTAGAGACATAGAGAAGGATGGCTTTCCTACAGACACAGATTGGATAGGTAATACTGTTTAAAGATAATGGAATCGTTTCAGGAAGAATGATACAAGTTGCCTTTCATCCAGTGATAACTAAGCAAAATAATATGATGCCTCTTAAACATGCATGAGGCCAGTTGTGGTGTCCAAAAGGGAGTTGCATGTGATTTGGAATCAGCCATGCTGGTGTTAGAATCTTGGTCTTACCAGTCACCAGAAGTAATTTACTGCTGGCAAATTACTTAATATGTTTGGGCTTTCATTTTCTCTTTTGTAAAATGGGTTGTTATGATAATTAGAGAGGATAATGTAATCTAGGGTAGCTAGTAGGTGATCACTAATTATTAGTGAATAATTGGTAGTATGTGAATGAAATTTTAGCCTTCTTACATTTCCCTCATCAATTACCACTTCAATTTATCAAAAATATTTCCCATTTTCTCATGTTCTTATTTTATTTTTTGAGAGCTTATTTATTTATTTTGAGAGAGACAGAGGCAGCACAAGTGACGGTGGGGGTAGCACAGAGAAGGAGAGAATCCCAAGCAGGCTCTGCACAGATAGCATGGAGCCCGACATGGGGCTCAAACCCATGAACCGTGAGATCATGACCTGAGCTAAAATCAGGATGCTCAACTGACTGAGCCACCCAGGTGCTCCTCAAGTTCTCATTTCATTCTCCGATTATCACCTTTAGGTCGTCAGCACCTTTTTTGTATGCCATAACTCTACCCACACACATGTCTGTATGCATGACTATTCATATATCCTTGAGTCTCAAAGAGTCATGAGGGATATTGCTTGCTCCTCCCCTTTCATAAACTTCAAAAGAAGCACTCTTTTTACTACATTATTCATTAAGGTAAGAAATAATGTCTGAAGAACTCTTAAGAATTTCATGCTTATGAATATAAGTTGCAATACTTTCTTCGAACTAATAATGATGAATTACTAAAGACAGGATGATAAGCAATACAATCCCAGGAAAGTTGATAGGACAGCTCTAGAATATACCTTGACTGTGGTCAAGGTTGATGGTAGAATCTACTCTTCCCAAACTAGACATCTCAACTTGGATCTTTAATCTTAACTTGTTTAATACTTCCATTAATATGCATATTTTATTATTTTCTCCTGGAATTGCAAACTAACAGAAGTCTATGATGTATCACACTAGAGGTTCAGTGAATCAGAAGGAGGGGTGGTTCAAGAATCAGGAGGAGAAAGAGGCGATCTAGACCCAGGCTAATCAAAGTAGGTTAATATGTTACTTTACCAGCTATGTCCAAGGGACTCTACAATAAGTTTTAAAGCTTCCAGAAGGAGATAGGGCTTTAGCTGAGTCACAAAATTTGGGGGTGGATTCTGATGGAAAGGGGAGAATATTCTAACCAGGGGAAACAATATGAACAAAGCCATGGAAAAGGAGATTGACTGGCCGTGATCTAAAGACAATGAGTATACCTGTTTGGCTGGAGTGTAGTAGGAAGTATTTCTGGTAAGATACTTTGGGTTATAGACTGAGAGAAATCTCGAATAGTAGAAGAGGAATTATCAAGGCTTTAGTGGGAAGGATCCACTTCCTAGCTCACTCATGTAGTTGTTGGCAGAATTCAGTTCCTCATGGGCTGTTGTATTGAGGCCTCAGCTCCTCAAAAGCTGTTAGCCGGATGCCTCTCTTGGTTTTTTGCCATATGGGCCTTTCCATAGGGCATCTCGCAATGTGGCTGAATGCTATATCAGAGTGAGCAAGTGAGAGAGCAAGAGAGAGCACCAGCAAGAGAAAGAGAGCAGCAAGATGGAAGCACAGTCTTTTGTATCTTACCATGGAAGTGATATGCCATCACTTTTGTTGTATTCTATTTGTTAGAATGTGTTAGAACTCTTTTGTCACTAGACTTGGCCTACATTCAAGGGGATCATTACACAACAGCATTAATACCAGGAGGTGAGGATCGTTGGGGACCATGTCAGAAGCTGCCTACCACAGCTACAGTTATTTATTACAATTTTTGTTGTCTTCCCCAAAGGCTTTAGGCTCCTGGAGGGGGCTAGTGCTTTCCACATAAGTACTTAATAAATTATTTATTGAATAAATGAGATGATGTTTGCAAAGACTTTTAGAGGTCTCTATTTTTTTTTTAATTTTTTTTAACGTTTTTATTTATTTTTGAGACAAAGAGAGACAGAGCATGAACGGGGAGGGGCAGAGAGAGAGGGAGACACAGAATCGGAAGCAGGCTCCAGGCTCTGAGCCATCAGCCCAGAGCCCGACGCGGGGCTCGAACTCACAGACCGCGAGATCGTGACCTGAGCTGAAGTCGGACGCTTAACCGACTGAGCCACCCAGGCTCCCCTCTATTTTTTTTAAGTTTATTTATTTTGAGAGAAAGAGAGAATACGAATAGGGGAGGGGCAAAGAGAGAGGGAGAGAGAGAATCCAAAGCAGGCTCTGCACTCTCAGCACACTGCATGATGTGGGGCTTGAACCCACAAACCATGTAATCATGACCTGAGCTGAAATCAAGAGTCAGACACTTAATAGACACCTCTAGGTGCCCCTAGAGGTCTCTAACTAGTTTTTGACTTAGATTTTTGGGTATTGATGGTCTCTTCAGTTGGTCAACTGTGTACTGGAGATATAATGAGCCCCTTTGACAAAAATTTGACCCTAAGTACAAAGACCTAGTTCACTTTTTTGGATGTAAAAACTCAGGGTTGAGCTGTATGTTTGTGCCATGTCAAAAAAATGCCTGGCTGAGGGGATGAGTGGGTGCCTAAATCTAGTCCATATTCCACTCACCAAGCTGTGTGCCCTGGCATGAAGCTGTCAGTCCAGAGGGTAATGAAATTAATCCAAACAGAGGGGATATTTTTTTCTAAGTAGCACAAGGGCTGCAATTGTGGTTCTCTAGGAAAGCATCAGCCTTGACCTCCCCACTCCTATTTATTTTCACCTGTTTTCCCTGAACAAGGCCCTCTAAAATGGGCTTGAAGGAGTGAGGGTGAACAAAGTCCCATGCCACACCTGACTTCTGGGAGGATTATATTTTGTTTTGGGAGGAATTTGAGAGCCCAGGAGAGAAGGTGCCATGCAAATGCAGGCAAATTCCATCATCCTTATTAAACTGCCAAGAAAATTCTGTGCACATAGTGATACCACCCTCTTCCTGAGTGCTTGGTTTGACCTGACAATAGCAAACAAACAGCAAGCTGTGATCTGTTTTTAATTCCAAATGAAAATCCACCCCAAATAGAGGCAAGAAGGAAAAAATCAGCTCAGCAACAATGTGTGCTTTGGCTGAGGACCCCAGGAAGGCTTGCTTCTGTGAACCTCAGCCCATTTCCCTCCCCTACTTACCCGTTATTCCTGAAAAACTCAGCTCACACCGCTGTAATGGTTGTGTGTTGAGGATAAGGATGTTGACAATAGGGTTTAAGCTGCATAAATATCTGAAATTGCTGTTAGTCCCCACCAATTGCCAGCAAAAAAAGCGGAAGGAGATGATATATGGAGCATAAGTTATCAGGAGGGGGGCCAGGAAGTAAGTAACGTGGAATCTGGCAACCAGCTCTGGGTGTAAAAGACACTCTGACAAGGTGATCACGGGCCACCCACAATTGTTATGCAGCTAGAAGAAGTTATTTTGACAGGACATGTGGCACACTTCAAATAGAGGAATCAAACCCCCAAATGATTAGTGGTATGTTACAGAAACGTTCTGGATTAAAGAACAGGCTATTATAGTAATTGAGGGATAGTATATATGTAGGCTCCAAATACTCATTTTGTATCTTCCATTTATTTAGTTCTGTGGATGGTGATGTGTGGAGAGAGAAAGAAGACAGAAAAATGGTTTATAAGAAAAAGGATAAATGCCAGTTATGACTGCCATTTTTATGCTCCCCAGACCTCTGGCTTTCTCTTGGCATCGATGGCAATGGGTTCTTCAAGATTTTTTCTCAAAGAACTCTTCCTGTTGTATTCCACAGAATGCAGCAAAAGTGAGAAAGATTAGACCAGTCTCATGTGTGCCCTGTTAGGTCAAATGTTTGTGTACAGGTCATCATTCCACCCCAGCTCTTTGCTTTCTGTCCTCTCCAACATGACCTTGGTCCTGCATTCCAGTTTCTCACTCATACTACTGAGCCATTTGCTTGAGACCATGTGGTCTCCCTCTTTCTCAAAGTCTTCTTTGAATCTCACCAACTCCAAGAAAAAAAAAAAAACACTTTTATTAAATTGTAGTAGGAGAGTTTTGGGTGAAAGAAAAAAATTAATTCGGGGAGCTTGGGTGGCTCATTCGGTTAAGTGTCTGACTTCAGTTCAGGGCACAATCTGACAGTTTGTGAGTTTGAGCCCCACATCAGGCTCTGGGCTGACAGCTCAGAGCCTGGAGCCTGCTTCAGATCCTGTGTCTCCCTCTCTGCCCCTCCCCCCCCTTTCTCAAATATAAATATTTAAAAAATTAAAAAAATTAATTCATTGGATGAAGTGTTTTATTGAATAAAAGTTAGGGAATTCTAGACCCTGGTGTATCCCTATTGATTTGTGTGCCCAGTACGCTCCTCACTCCCTGCCATGACCTTTTTCTGAGAATCATTTCCCCCTTCTTTTCCAAAAATGTAGTTTGTGCAGGAGATGTAGTTGTCTGTCACAGTCATGTTTTCTGGTCACAAATTACTGATGTGGGAGTGGTCATATAAGTAAAACTGGGTGTATCCGTTAGCTTATGCTGTCAAACAAATTACACCAAAGTTTGATGGCTTAAAAGAATATTCATTCTTGTTCATGAGTCTGAGGGTCAGCTGGGGTGGCTCAGCTTCATGCTACAGGCCTGCAGATTCCTGGGTCAGCTCTGTTCACTGTATATTCATTCTGGAGCCCGGGCTGAAGGAGCAGCAGCTACCTGGGGAAATGTCTTCTTACAGCAATGACAGATGTGTAAAATGTCAAGTAGAAACATACAACAATTTACCCTTTTAAACTCCTGCTGTTCTCTGGTCTTGCTTGGGCCATCTGGTTTCCCATTTCTCTACAACTTCCTTTCTCTGTGAGGCTAGTTAGAAGAACTAGAGAGTAAGGTGGGAGGTCCCACTCAGACATTGTCAAAGGAATGCTCAGAGATCAAAGTATTTAGAAAAGGAAAGAAAAAATTCACTTGTACAGTGCAAGGAAGTCAGACTTCAGAAAGACTGGCTAGGGGCACCTGGGTGGCTCAGTCGGTTGGGCGTCCGACTTCAGCCCAGGTCATGATCTCACGGTTTGTGGGTTCGAGCCCTGTGTTGGGCTCTGTGCTGACAGCTCAGAGCCTGGAGCCTGCCTTGAATTCTGTGTCTCCCTCTTTCTCTGCCCCTTCCCTGCTGACGCTCTGTCTCTCTCTGTCTCTCAAAAATAAACATTGAAAAACAAATTAAAAAAAAAAAAGACTGGCTAACCTGTTAAGAACATAACCAGTATTTAAGGAAAAACTGCAAAATTATCAGTTGTCAAGAATATATTAATCTATTCATGGTGAAAACAGCAACTTGCTTACGTGATTATCATATCCACAAAAGTCATGATGTATTTTCAGATACCAGCTTAGCAAAAGTTGGGGATCAAATTGTTTTTTGTTAGAGAATTGCAGGTTTACAGGAAATATTAAAGGATTTTTTAAAAAATATATTGACTGTCAAGTTGACTAACATACAGTGTATACAGCATGCTCTTGGTTTTGGGGGTAGATTCCCATGATTCATTGCTTACACACAACACCCAGTGCTCATCCCAACAAGTGCCCTCCTCAATGCCCATCACCCATTTTCCCCCCTCCCCTACCCCCAGCCCCATCAACCGTCAGAGAACCCTTGTTCTCTGTATTTAAGAGTCTCTTATGGTTTGCCTCCCTCCCTCTCTGTTTGTAACTGTTTGTTTCCCCTTCCCTTCCCCCATGGTCTTCTGTTAAGTTTCTCAAGTTCCACATATGAGTGAAAACATATGATATCTGTCATTCTCTGACTGACTTATTTCACTCAGCATAGTACCCTCCAGTTCCATCCACGTTGCTGCAAATGGCCAGATTTCATTCTTTCTTATTGCCAAGTAGTATTCCATTGTATATTTAAACCACATCTTCTTTATCCATTCAGAAGTTGATGGACATCTTTTCATTATTTGGCTATTGTTGAAAGCCCTGCTATAAACATTGGGGTACTATAGACATATGCCTCTATGAATCAGCACTCCTGTATCCTTTGGATAGATTCTTAGTAGGGTTATTTCTGGGTCATAGGGTAGTTCTATTTTTAATTTTTTTGAGTAACCTCCAAACTGTTTTCCGGAGCGGCTGCACCAGTTTGCATTCCCACCAACAGTGCAAGAGGTGCTTAAAGAGATACCTAGGTGCTTAAAGAGATACCTACATATTTTCTCTATAAACTGTGCTTTTGGCTTCTTTGGTGGTTATATTCTCTCTGTAATAATATCATTTTTCAGTGCAGGAACAGATGCTTCCTGATTGGAATATAAACTGAATACAAATCCTTTCCATTTGAAAAGCATGGTGATACTTTTGTAACATCATCAAATGTCCCTTAGGAAGTGGTAGATTTGGACATTCCATTTAATCACCTCCTGCCCAATATTGCTTGGCTTTTACTGGTTTCTTGCTGGTAGACTCAGTCTCTTTTCCTCCCAGACTGTTGGGGTTCAAAGTCCTTTGGCTTCAGCCCTTCTTTGTTTGAGACACGTGGAAAGTACGGATCCCCCTACTTGTCTGCCATGTTGGCTGAGTTCCATAGCGCTTGGACTTTTATTAGGACTCATGAGCCAGTAGAACAGTAGGGTCTTAACTTTTGACAGTCTCCACCATCATGTCTTCTAAATGTCATAATAATGACATTGGACTACATAATAATTGAAATAAAAAACATTAATTATATAAAAACTGTCCTGATTAAATTCCACTTGTATTACATTATCAAACTCACTAAAGGTTTGACCTAAACCTCTACCTTTGCATGACTTACATCTAAATATCATGCCCAGTGGTTGTACACTGACCATAAATTTTCCAACTCATCGCTTATCAGTAAGGAACCCCTGTGGTCTGTATACATACGCATATTAGATCCCAGGTTTCAAAAATACCTATTAGGGTGCTTGGCACAGAGTAGGTGCTGTGAATATTTGATGGATGATGAATGAATTGAATGAATAAATTAAAACAATGCACCATCATGTCTACTAGCAATTTCTTTACCCAATGACCCTCCTAGGCAGCAAACTGACCTGGCATATGATAAGGCATTATGGTAAAATGAGATGAAGATCGGCACTTACTGGCACTTCCTGGGGCCAATTTAATCATTGGTAATCATAGGTGAGTGTTCATGGACTATGAGCATTTCAAAGATCTATAAAAATGTTTGAGAAGTGAAATAAATAATTTATTTACCTAGCCCTTTATTGATGGACATTTATTTTGTTTCCAATCTCTTGTTAGAATTGAGGCTGAAGTGAGTTACTTTGTACATATGTCATTTTCCTGGATGCCAGTATATCTGTAGGATAAATGCCTAGATGAAAATATGCTGGGTCAATAGTTCTATGAATCTGTAATTTAGATGACTATTTCCAACTGACACCAAAAGTAAAAGCAACAGCAACAACAAAATAAATAAGTGGCACTACATCGTACTAAATAGGTTCTTCACAGCAAAGGAAGTCATCAACACAATAAAAAGGTCACCTATGGAATAGGAGAAAATATTTGCAAATTATGTATCTTATAATGGGCTATCTAAACTACATAAAGAACTCATACAACTCAATAGCAAAAAAACAAATAATCCAGTTCAAAAATGGGTAGAAAATCTGAATAGACATTTTTCTGAAGAAGATATACAGATGACCATGAAGTACCTGGAAAGATACTCAACATCTTCAACCATGAGGGAAATACAAATCAAAACCACAATGAGATATCACCTTATACCTCTTAGAATAGCTGTTATCAAAAACACAAGAAATAACACATGTTAGCAAGGATGTGAAGGAAAGGGAACCATGTGTACTGTTGGTGGCAATGTCGATTGGTTTAGCCACTATGAAAGCCGGTATGGAGATTCCTCAAAAAACTAAAAAAAGAACTAACATATGATCCAGTAATTCCACTTTGGAATATTTATCAGAAGAAAACAAAAACACTAACTTGAAAAGATATATGTACCCCACATTCATTGCAGCATTATTTACAATAGCCTAGATACGAAAACAACTCAAATGTCTACAATAGATGAATAGATAAAGATGTAGTAAATATATACCATAAATACACACACACACACACACACACACACACACACACACACACAATGGAATGTTATTCAGCCATAAAAAAAAAATAAAACCTTGCCACTTGTGACAACATGGATGGACCTTGAGGGCATTGTACTATGTGAAATAAGTCAGATACAGAAAGAAAAATACTGTATGATCTCTTTTATATGTGGAATCTAAACAACAACAGCAACAACAATAAAAATACAACTGACTTCATAGATATAGAGAACAGACTGGTGGTTGCCAGAGGTGGGGAGTTGGGGAATGTGTGAAATGGATGAAGAGGATCAAAAGGTTAAAAAAATAATATCAGAAAGAAGGTTTGATATGGTAAACAAATAAATAGGTAGAAAATGTAGGCAAATCTAATGTGGTAGGCTTTTGAATGGGACAAAATAATGATGCTGGGTTTGTTTTACGAAACCTAACATAAAAACAGATATAGTGCCTGGAACAGCGAAGAAAACACTCAGCAACATCCTCAACAAAGCTAACTTACAAGTTACCCCCAAAATTCCCAAAACACAACAGCAAGGTGCTCAGAGACCCCTCTTGGGTTTAACAACTGTGCAAAAGTAGATGAGAGGAGAAAAAGGAAGTTCTAATAATTCTAGAAGTCTCATAATCCAGAAAATGTCAGCAAATATTCCTGCCACATGTTGAGGACATTGAGAGAAACAAGGAAATAAAATTACAAGCTTTTATTTGTGACTGAGAGCTTACAAACATTCAAAAAGTCCCACTAACTTCCAGCATGATCAGAGGGTCCTGGGGTGGTTAATCTCTGAAGAGCTGTGCCTTCAGAACAGGTAACCACTAGCCACTAAAACGGCTATTAAGGTAGTCTGGATTGTAATTTACTGAAATTATTAGCTATACACCAGTTTTGGGAAACTTAGTGTCAAAATGAAAAACTATATCTCAATGGTTTTTTATTTCAATTATAAATGGAAATGATATTATTTATGATAGACTGGGTCACATAAAATTTATTGTTAAAAATTAATTTCACCTAATTTCTTTTTAGCTTTTATAATGTGTCAAGTGGACTCACATATGCCTACTAGATGGTGCTACTCTAGAGGCTCAGACATAACTCAAAAATCTTCCTTACAAACTGCCAGAGGCAGTTTTTAATTTCTTCCATTTTTTCCATTAAAAAAATACTGAGAGTTGGGGCACCTGGGTGGCTCAGTCAGTTAAGTGACTGACTCTTGTTTTCCCCTCAGGTCATGATCTCACAGTTTGTGAATTCCAGCCCCGCATTGGGCTCTGCAGCTGACGGTGCTGAGCCTGCTTAGGATTCTCTCTCTCTCTCTCTGAATAAATAAACAAACTTAAAAAAAAAATAAAACCTTTAAAAAAATTCTGGGAGTAGAATCGAAATTGAGTAGAAAAGAAATACTAGAGTAAGTGAACAAATTCAGGTACTGAACTAAAAGGGTTCTATAAGAAGCAGTTAAATCCAGAATGTGGGAATTCCTATAGGAAAAAATGACTCAGTTTCTCTGACAAATCAAAGGTATGAAAAAGGAAGGGGATATTTAAAAGATTAAAATAAATTTAAATAAAAGGGCAGGGAATTTTAGTCCTATAACGTGCCCAAAAGAGGAAGAAAAAGAATATTTGTGAAGAGCCTGTAACCTGGCAATATCAATAGTTAGCCATTATAGAACACTAAATGTCAGACATTTTTTTTTTAATTTTTTTTTTCAACGTTTATTTATTTTTGGGACAGAGAGAGACAGAGCATGAACGGGGGAGGGGCAGAGAGAGAGGGAGACACAGAATCGGAAACAGGCTCCAGGCTCTGAGCCATCAGCCCAGAGCCTGACGCGGGGCTCAAACTCACGGACCGCAAGATCGTGACCTGGCTGAAGTCGGACACTTAACCGACTGCGCCACCCAGGCGCCCCATGTCAGACATTTTTCTAAGTACATTATCTCATTGACCCCACAGTAACCCTATAAAGTTGGATGACAGACTCCCCTTGGCTAATAAAATCCATTTTCCCTTTCTTCTAAAAAAATGGAGCTGAATACATGGGCTTCCAGCTAGACACTGTATTTCCCAGCTTTCTTTGAAGCAGGTGAATATGTATGGGTCAATATGTGAGTGGAAATAAGTGCAACTTATGGGTCATCTCCAAAGAAGATAATCTTTTTGCCCCAGATCACGGTTCTGTTTCCATTCCTGTAAGCTGGTTCACAGGTATGCCCCGGAGCCAACTTTGACAAAGCAAATGACAACAATTACCTAGGAGAAAGTAGGGTAACAAGATGAGTGGGGTCTGTGAATGAACGAGTAGAGCAGAAATGCTCAACTCAATGGATCACAAACTGGGAGCTGCTACATGAGAGGAAGAAACTGCTATAACCTTTAAGCCACTATATTTTTTGTGACACTTTATTTACCCCAATTAATTTTAGGTAGGTATATTATTCTTCTCATTTTACAAATGAGAGACTGAGGCACGGGCAGTTAAGTAACTTGCCTATGATTGCGTAGCTAATGAATAAGAGATACCTTGTTTTGCATTCAGGCAACCTGATACCAGAGGCCACAGTTTAAAATATTACATTATCTTTTGTGACCTCTCAACTCATTGGGATACTTAGGCGTGGCTATGATGAGAGCATCTTATATTCTCAGTTACTTATTCTGTATTTCCATTCTATGGACTATCATATGTAGGAAACGGAATGGACATGAAATAACTATTGGTGACTAAGTTGCCTTTTACCACATTACCTTGTCTCTCCATTCAGGGAGAGGTATAGATTAAGCATTATATCTTGTCTCTTTGTCTACCTTTTATGGAACTTTCAAGCCTTTGAAAGCCTAAGGGGATGGACACCCTCCTCTGCTCTTCCCCAAGCCCATTTATCCTGAAGAAATTTCTTCAGAACAAACTGTGCTCAAATTATATGTAACCCTTAGGCCTCATTTAGGAATACCAGTCTGAGGCCAACCTTCCAATCTAGCAATTAAAGGAAGGCTCTGAATGCTGTGGTTGACCACTACATTTAACTGCCCTAGAAAAGACATCAGAAAGATTTTTATGTCTATTAGGGCTGTCAAAATTGGTATAAGAATATAGATTTTCCTGTCTTGTTAAATCTGGCTAATCTCAGTCAACAACAATGTGGACAATATAATGAATAGACATTTTATACAAAGGAATAACTGCCAAACAGATAGGCATAGTGAAGCCATGATCATTACCTCTTTGAAAATTCTACCATGACCACAATATACTTTTTTATTAGCTTTATACACACTGAGTGACTTTCAGAAGATTCCATAATCAATATTTTCTCCTTCAGCACCCTGAGAAAATAGAGATACTCAAATGATGGTGCCATAAATATGTGTGGAGAATAATCACAATGTCTAAGATTTTTCCTGGGGAAAAAGCATCCTCATGATTCCGTAGGAACAGAAACACTATGTTTCTGGAAGTTAATAGTACATATATAAATATGGCCACTCACATGTTTAATATCCACACTGTTAGAGATTGCCTATACAAATATATCTTTTTAAAATTTTTTAAATTTATTTATTTATTTACTTCTTTATTTATTAATGAGAGAGTGCAATTGCAAGTAGGGGAGGGGCAGAGGGAGAGGGAGAGAGAGAATCTTAAGGAAGCTCCATGCCCCGTATGGAGCCAGACTTGGGGCTAGAACTCATGACCTTGAGCCTAGAGCCAAGAGTCAGATGCTTAGCCAACTGACTCACCAAGGCACCCCCAAATCTGTCTTCCAGAAGAAATAATAACCAGTACTTTTCTTTCAATAATACCATCATTGATAGTCATATAGGAATCATGGGAGATTTCTTGTAGAAACTGGGTGTTTTTATCCTTTATGAGAGTAGGATTATGATTTCCTCCTCCATACAATAAAAATGAGCTGCTCTGTGCTAATTAAGTTATTATCTCTAAGCTCCAAACTCACCCTTTGCTTTGTGATCCTGGACCTGGGGTTCTGCAAACCACATTACCGCTTTACAAGCTGATTCCATGTAGTGCCAGTAGGGGGCACTAGAGGGAAACTGCATGATTGGAGGAGGAAAGAGGGACCTGCTCCTTCCTGTTCTAGTTTTGCTTCCTGTTTCTGTGACTATAAGCCCAGCCATGCTTTCTCACCCAGGTAGGGGCAGTTACTCTCTATGGTAGCATCAGAGTCTGGTTTGCAGCTCCTCCAGCACTTGTAGAGCTTTCACTGTTCCCCTTTCAGATGCCAGCACCAGTTAGGTGTTAGGTGAATCCCCTCCTCAGAAGTCCTGTGGCCAGGACCCTCCTATGAACTCAGGGACACCAACACTAGGTGAGCAGTGCCCCCCACTCAGACGTCTAGGTTTCAATTACAATTACAATTACAATTAGAAAAGAAGTCCCTTTTCTAAGCAAGTTTTAATAATTCCTATTTATTCTCTCAGACCTGGGGGTGGTGGCTGTTTGCTGAAGTTACCTCCAAGATGCCTTAGGGTTCTCTTTTTATCCTTTTATTTGCCCAACTAATTTTTATATTGAAATTTCTCTGTTAATACAGAGTTAGAACAAACAATTCTAAAATTTGTGTAGAACCAGAAAAGACCCTGAATAGCCAAGGTAATGTTGGAAAAGAAAACCGAAGCTGAAGGCATCACAATTCCAGATTTCAAGCTGTATTATAAACCTGTAATCATCAAGACAGTATGGTACTGGCACACAAATAGACACATAGGTCAATGGAACAGAATAGAGAACCCAGAAATGGACCCACAAATGTATGGCCAACTAATCTTTGACAAAGCAGGAAAGAATATCCAATGGAAAAAAGATAATCTCTTCAGTAGATGGTGCTGGGAAAACTGGAAAGAGACATGCAGAAGAAAGAAACTGAACCACTTTCTTACACCATACACAAAAATAAATTCAAAATGGATGAAAGACCCAAATGTGAGACAGGAAACCATCAAAGTTCTAAAGGAGAAAACAGGCGGCAACCTCTTTGACCTCAGCCACAGCAACTTCTTACTAGACATGTCCCTGGAGGCAAGGGAAACAAAAGCAAACATGAACTATTGGGACCTCACCAAGATAAAAAGCAAAAGATTTTGAGAGAAGGAAACACTCAACAAAATTAAAAGGCAACCAACAAAATGGAAAAAGAAATTTGGCAATGACATATTGGATAAAGGGTTATTATCCAAAATCTATAAAAAAAATTTATCAAACTCAATACCCAAAAAACAAATAATCCAGTGAAGAAATGGGCAGAAGATATGAACAGACACTTTTCCAAAGAAGACATCCAGATGGTTAACACACATGAAAAGATGCTCAACATCACTTATCATCAGGGAAATACAAATCAAAACCACAATGAGACACCACATTGCGCCTGTCAGAATGACTAACATGAAGAACTCAGGAAACAACAGATGTTGGTGAAGATGTGGAGAAAGGGGAACACTTTTACACTGTGGGAATGTAATCTGGTGTAGCCACTCCAGAAAACAGTATGGAGAATACTGAAAACATTAAAAATAGTACTACCCTATGACCCAGCAATTTTAGTACTAGGTATTTATCCAAAGGATACAAAAATGCTGATTTGAAGGGGCACTTGCACCCCAATGTTTTATACCAGCATGATCAACAATAGCTAAGTATGGAAAGAGCCCAAAATCCATAGACGGATGGATAAAGAAGATGTCATATATATATATATATATATATATATATATATATATATATATATATACACACACAATGGAGTATTACTTAGTGATCAAAAAGAATGAAATCTTGCCATTTGCAACAACATGAATGGAACTAGAATGTTTTCTGCTACGTGAAATAAGTCTGTCGGAAAAAGACAAATATCATGATATTACTCATATGTGGAATTTAAGAAACAAAACACATGAACATAGAGGAAGGGAAGGAAAAATAAGATAAAAACAGAGAGGGAGGCAAACCATAAAGACTCTTAAATACAGAAGACAACCTGAGGGTTGCTGGAGGGGTGTTGGATAGAGGGATGGACTAAATGGGTGATGGGCATTAAGGAGGGCACTTGTTGGGAAGAGCACTGGGTGTTACATATAAAGTGATGAATCACTAAATTATACTCCAGAAACCATTATTACACTATGTATTAACTAACTTGGATTTAAATAAAAATAAATAAATAAAAAATTGGGGCACCTGGGTGGCTCAGTGGGTTAAGCATCCAACTTTAGCTCAAGTCATGATCTCAAGGTCCGTGGGTTTGAGCCCCGCATTGGGCTCTGTGCTGACAGCTCAGAGCCTGGAGCCTGCTTCGGATTCTGTGTCCCCCTCTCTTTCTGCCCCTCCCCTGCTTGCACTTGTCTCTCTCTTAAACCTTAAAATTTTTTTTAAATAAATAAATAAATAAATATAAATAATTTCTCTGTTAAGATAACTGGTGTCAGTTTTTGCATTTTGAGTGGATTCTGATACATGTTCCGTATTCCCATGTCAGAGAAGTGGCTTAATAGCAAGTAAAGATCAAATGTGGAGGCTGAGAAGTAATTCTTTTGAGTTTGCAAAATCCAGTCACATACTGACAAGATAAAGTTTGGATTGGTAACAAGATTGACAAAATCCTTCAAGAAGTCTGTAAGGGCTCCAAAGTTCAGGTCTGGGAATACTGGGGAGAATACAAAAAAACTCAAGACAGGATAGCTTGAGCACTGTCACTTCTTCAGGAATTTCCTCCCTGCTCAATTGTCACTGCTACAAGAGTGGTCAATCACCTTACTGATTGACCTGAAGAGGAGCCGTGAATCAGAAGAAGGGAGAAGTGGACACTGGATAAGTTACCAGTAAGTGTCCACTGCTTACCCAGAACCCATACATACCCTTCTTTCCACTCATCCTCTTAGAAACATGTTTCCTCACCAGAGACAACTGAAAGACTAGTGCTTTAGCTCCAAGTTTTGATTCTCTGGATCATGTGGGGGTCTTGTCTATCATGTCTGAGTGAAACTCCTCACAGTCTGGGGATTTTTGGTAATATGTTTTCCACCTATAATATAACCCATATAAAATGATGAAGAAAGAGCAAAATAACTGCAATAAAAAATTACCATTTGGAAAAGGGAAGAATGGGAAACAACACGTAATAGTCCTTAGTCCATGCCAATATCATTCCTGCTGGGCAGAGATGGTGAGGACTACATTCCAGTAGGGAATTCTTCATATAGTCATGCTGGCTGTCGAAGGTCTTCTCTTTGGGAGTCTATCATTTGTTCACTATTTTCCTTGGCAGTATGTTATTTAAGAGCAAAAGCTGTGCAGTAAGAGTGTCTGCATTCCAATAACTGTCTTTTCTACTTTCTAATTGTTAAGAATGTGGGCAAGTTTCTTAAACTCTGTGCATCAGTCTCCTCAGATGTATGGGGATATTAATAGTACTTCCTCTTAGGATCAGTAAGCGTGTAAAGAGGGAATGGGTATCTGCAAAATGCTTAGAATGTTAGTTAACATGTATCAAGTGCTCAGGAAGTGTTATGGTTATTTCAGGTGGGCATTGGGGAGCATGATCTTTCTGAGGGTTTCTTTGACAGCTTCCTTCTGGCTTAATTACTAGTGATTAGTTCCATTGTCAGATATATGGCCATAGTTAGAGATCAGATTCATAGTCCTTGAGTTTGAAAAGCAGAGTTTTTGAGCCTCGGTGTCAGGCTATGTGGAACTAGGCATAATTTTCTAACCAACTTGTGCAGAAACAAAAGTATCTGAAATCATCTCACTAATGTATATGACCAGGTAGATCCTTTTTATTTGTCTTTTCTTGAACCAAACCTTTCAGTTAGGAATACCCACTGTGGATATTTGCCAAACAGTGTATCAGCCTTCAGGTAAAATCAGAAGGCTAAATCCTCAGGCACCCAGTGCTCAACCACTTTGCCCTACAGAGGTTGGTGATGTCATAGCTGACTGTACAATTGTGGACCTTATATCACCTTTATCTCTTCTTATTCAGGTGGATAGAAATAGTTCACAGACAGAAGAATGTTCCATGACAACATATCAACCACTGAGAAAATGGACACCTGCCCTACTTATGGCATTATACTGGACACTATCTCCTTCCATTGCCCTAACTCCAATGCCAGCTGAAGTTTGAGCTGCTCAATAACTTTTCTTTTACAAAGATCTATGGGGAGAAAATATGAAGACAGGCCCAAACATTTACAGAAAGGCTTTATTTTGTACCCATTTTCACACATCACTCAGACAAACCATGAATTCTACTTTCCCCCATTTTCATATAAAACTACATACACCGCACTGTACATGTAAAACAAATTTGGAAAGGAGCCTCAAGCTGGCCTCTGAAATTGTGTAAGCAATTATCACATTTTTGTGCGCAAATGCAGTAATTATATGTGTAATTTGGCAGCTGGGTTTGAAAATTTGGCCTTAAATGGAACATAGACAGGAAAAATAAATGTTGGAAAATGCCAATATTTTATAAAGATTTTGAATCAAATAATGGTGGAATTATTGCAAGCCATCTTAATTTTTAATTATAATGATCATTACACAATATACAATCATTTTTTGAGGAAGAAAAGAACTATAGATCAATTGCTCATCGTTTTTGTCAAAAAAAATGCTTCAATTCTTGAGGAGGATAATTGTATTTTTTTAGAGGTTATGGTACATATTTCAAAAGCTTTTTTTCCTTCTGAAGAAAAGATAGTGATTGCCTACTAGTTCAAGTTCTATGACACATTTTACTATGGGAAGAATAGAACTCTTTGTACTGATTATTTTAGAGAAAAGTAGTATTAACTCTGTGCTTATATTTGAGCTAGTAATCTTAAATTAGATAAAGCTTTCTTATAGGCATTTAAGCTTTGGAATATGAGATTATAACCCAAATGACAAGTAATTTAGATTTCTTTGATCTAGATTTAAATTGAACTTACATAGTAAAATCATAGTTTTTGTATTGTCATCAAGATTGATTCTGATGCATGTGGCTTTTTCATGCGGTTATAAGGGCTAGTGACTTGGATATAATGTTAAGGATGAACCTGGAGTAATGTTATATGTTGCTGCTAGCACGGTAATGTAGAGGTTAATTGTGCCGACTCTGGAGCCAGACAGCCTGGATTCCAGTTCTGACTCCACCATCCTATTAGCCCTGTGACCTTAAGCTGGTTACTCTAGGTTTTAGATGCTTACTTTAAAAATGTCTTGTTAATTGTGATTGATTCATATTATCATCAGCTATTACAATTCTATATGTGCATATAATCATCATTAACCAACATGTTGAGATAAAATATACACATAGGATGAGTTTCGTTGTTAATGAAAGTAAATGTAAGTCCATATTTTAAATAGTCTTCTGGATAATTTTGAATTTTTAAAGCCTATTTTTTTGTAACTGATTTTATCTTACAACGTGTTAGACGAAGAATTTGTACTAGGAGTAGAAATGTTACCACTGCCATTTTCTTGTTCACCTGGGCTTACAAAAATGGTGTTTTCTTCTATTCATGGTTTCTTTGGGGGAATCTAAGCCAGGTACCCATTTTGTGAGGGTTAGTTTAGTTAAAACTCAGTTATATACTTTGTAACTCCACTTTTACCTGCGTATATCTAAGCTGTAGTGTGCTGAATGCACAAAAGAGGTGAAGGGGTCCTGCTCATCTCCTCTGTTTGGATATCTCGGGTATCTCATATACTCTTGGCATTCTTGCATATAGACCAGGGAAAGATACCAGCAGGGATTCATATATGAAACACAATTAAGCATATACAATTTCTTATTTTTTAGATAACAATAAATAAATGTATATATAATTTCTAATATTTTTTTCTGCACACACAAAAAATCATCTTGCTCATTCCCTGGACATGTGCACCCCTACTCTGGAGACCACTGCTCTGATGCTGGAAGTACAGACAGGCCAGAGAGGGAGAGACAGAAGGCTTGAATCAAGTTAAAAGATAAATATGGTATTCCAGGAACACCCAAGAAGTAAAAGGCATGTCTGATCTCAAGGAGCTTTAAATTACATAAAAAGACAGAACATATTTTCATGATGCAATTCTAGGACAGTTATAAAGTAGTGAATCAATGATTTGAATGGGGCTGTAAATTGAGGGGCATGAGGAAGGAAGGAGCCTATCTTTCGCCATGGAATCTCTTGCTCCTTGATGCACGAAATGGTAACAGAATGATTTATTTCTTTTGATTATGTCAGCTTTATGCAGGCAAATAACTCTGAGGTGAATATAGGAAGTCCCAAACACTTTAGTATGAGTGAATGTCAAGGTGTTTTCACACTTTTCAGGGTTGTTGTGGTGACTTAATGTCCACCACAATGCCTGGCACATCATATGTGCTCAGCGATGAATAGTTGTTATCGTTAATGACAAGATCAGCATGAGGTAGTTGGTTGTGGGGAGGGAACATCCTTATGTATATCTATGAGGAGATGTGTGGTGCATGAAGGGTGAAAGAAGTGCTCAATCTATTAGGATAGTATGCAGTTCTGGAAGGATGGATAAAATGCATAACGTATACTCTATGCATGCTATCGAAGGGGATTGAATAAAATGATCCACATGGTGATGGAAGTGGTTATGTCAGTCATGAGCTTAATTTGGGGAAAGGAAGTTTTGGGAGTTGAATTTGGAATTGAAAGGGGGCCCAACTAAGGAGAGGGGAAAGAACAGAAAAAATTCCCGGTGGGAGCATTGACATTAAAAGGCAGGTCATGCATAAAAACCTGAACTTCTCCAGTTTCTGTTTTTGGAATATAAAATGGTGCTTAATTCTACACTTGCAAACAAACTTCTCACTTAGTCATTGTCTAAACACATTTATTTAATGCTTATATGTGCTAGGCATTGCTCTATCTTTTGAGACTACATCATTGAACAAAAGAAACAATCAGCGCTCTCATGGAGTTTACATTTCACAAGGGGAGACGGACATAAAGATAAGTGATGACAAGCAATGAAGAGAAATAAGGCAGGATCAGAGTTTGGAGTATAGTTGTGTGTGTGCGTGTGCGTGTGTGTGCGTGTGCGCACGCGCGTGTGTGTATGTATGTACCTGAGTTAGATACCTTAGAACACCAAGCCTGAGACAAAGCTTGCATCCTAATACTTTTAGGAGGTACAATCTCAGGGCAGTAAAAGAGAGGGAATATGAAATGTGAAGCAGAGAAATCGTGGTGGTGGGGGGGGAAGGTATGCATTTTTGAACTGGCTGCAGCATCAGAAGAAACAGCTGGTTGCTGGATTATTCAGGACATTCCCAGAGAGACCATATGGAGCTTTATATTTGGGGGGAGAAAGAGAGAACAATTTATGTTGATTTCTTTCCATCCCTTGTCTCTCACTGATCAAAGTCCACCTAACAGGGTGTTCCACTTCTGGTTGTTTTATCTAGCCTTTCAGGGAAGCTCTTGGAGAGCCTGAACCCTTCATGAGTCCAGTTGGGTTGGACCTGGGTTCAAGTGCTCCCCAATGGGAAAGCTAAGTTAGCCAGCAAAGGTAAGAGGTGAGCAGATGATGGTGACAACCAGGACATTGATCACATGCATTGAGTTTGCTGGGGCTACTCCATCTGGGAAGTAGGGCAAATGGATGATGCCTGGAGACAGGTGGAACAGAATGAATCTAAAGAAGCACATACAGTCAATCTTGTACATGAGCTCTTTTGTATATGGTGACCGGACTTCCCTGATAAGGTACTATTTGAACAGAGTTCTGAAGCAAGTGTGGGAGCCAACCTGGATATCTTGCGGAGATTCATTCTAGGCAGAGAGTACAAGTGCAAAGATCTTGAGACAGAAGGTGGGAGCATAGTGTCTTTGAGAGCAGAAAAGAAGCCAGTGTGGCTAGACTGGAATAATTGAGGGCAAGGGTAGTAAGAGATGAGACAGAAAGGCAGTAGAGGCTAAGCCATGAAGGGCTTTTTAAACCACCATGGTAGGTCTTTGGCTTTTACCCAAAGTGAGATGGACATCATTGGAGTTTGAAGCAAAGGAGTGACACGATGTGATTTACATTTTTAAAGGATCATTCCACATTCTCTTGGAGAATGGATGATAGAGGAGTAAAGAAGGAAGCTGGGAAACCATCTTGGAGACTTTTGGGTCAGGTGGTGGTTGTGGAGGTGGTGAGATGCTAGATATTGGTTATGCTAAATTCGGGTTGTTAGTGTTTGCTAATGGTTGGATGTGGGCTGTGAAAGTAAGAGAAATCAAAAATGATTCCCAGAGTTTTGGTCTGAGCAACTGGAAAAGAGAAAGGAGTCTCACTAAAGCCAAGTTCATTTCTTTTGGTAGGACTGGTTTGTGCAAATACATAGGGCTATTTTGATAAAATATCCTACAGGGTATTTTGGTGGAAACTGAGCAGGATCCTCCATTGCAAAGAATTTCAAGTTGAGTTCAGTCATAATGCATAATGTGTTCAACTAATTTATATCTTTTAGATCCATTTGGTATGAGTAGATTTAAATTTAAATTTTCCGTTACGCATTATGTTTGGTCATGGTATCTCTATTAAAGAGAAAGGCTTAGTTAACCCTAGAAGTAGTAACTTGCCTAAGTGGTGTGTGTGTGTGTGTGTGTGTGTGTGTGTGTGTGTGTGTGTGTAGGGATGGTGAAATGTACTTGTTTTTAGTAGCCCTCCAATGGAAGCAGGCTGGAACTCACTGCACGATATTTTCAGACTGCTTAAGATGTTGTCATGTTGGTTTTCATTGTTATTGATGCTAAACACTCTAAGAATATCTCTGACTTATGCAAAAGGTCCTGAAATATTTCAATGATTTATGAAACAAAAAGGCTTCCTCGATGTCTGCGAATCAACCATGATGGCTTCAACGAATGCAGTAGTAAGCATTTATTACAGCACATGGAACTACGTTACCTGGCTGCTTTCTGTTCCATTAACACATTGTGAAAAAGTCTTGATGGAGCTTTTAGCCATAAAACATCCTAGAGTGTAATCTGTTTTTAGAAGATTAATTTCATCTGAAATAGTGGAGCAAATGATAAACAGCTTAAACAAGACCAGAGAAATAGATCATGTTACAGTTGAGGGCAATAATATTGTTCCACACTTAAGAAAACTTTGCAGGAGAAAAAAAAACCTGATAAGAAAAATGGGTTGAACCATGTTTATTGGATGAAATCGGTTAGGATATTACTGTCAAGGTGTGTTAAAGGGGAGGGAATATATAGGACCTTTTCTAGTTAAAAGAGAATTTATTTATTTATTTATTTATTTATTTATTTATTTAAAAAATTTTTTTGAACGTTTATTCATTTTTGAGAAACAGAGGGACATAGTGTGAGCAGGGGAGGTGCAGACAGCGAGGGAGACACAGAATCTGAAACAGGTTCCAGGCTCTGAGCTGTCAGCACAGAGCCTGATGTGGGGCTTGAACTTACAGACCGTGAAATCATGACCTGAGCTGAAGTCAGAAACTTAACTGACTGAGCCACCCAGGTGCCCCTACAAAATTTTATTTAAAAAATATTTTTGGCTCATATGATTATTTGAAAACTCCGCACCGCCCCCCCCCGCCAAATGTTCCAAATTTTTTATCTATCTATCTATCTATCTATCTATCTATCTATCTATCTATCATCTATTTTCAGCCTGAGGCTTCTGAACAAAGTGAGCTTAAACCCAAATGTGTCCTGGGGCCTAGCTGAGAAGGACACAAATGAGATCTAGTTGGCAGAAGTTCTACTTAGGGCAAAGATTTTTTTTTTTAATTATCTTTAAAAAAGTTTTTTTTAATGTTTATTTTTGAGAGAGAGAGAGACAGAGTGCAAGTGGGGGAGGGGCAGAGAGAGGAGATACAGAAGCTGAAGCAGGACAGACCACAGAACCATCAGCACAGAGCCCGATGCTGGGCTCAAACTCACGAGCTGTGGGATCATGTCCTGAGCCGACGTCAGACACTTAACCCACTGAGCCACCCAGACACCACAGGACAAAGATTTTAATTAAGAACAGGGGAAAAATTTAGTGTGACCTCTGACTTTGGATGGAATATGGTTAGGTTGTAAGATTTTGCTTGTTATGTCTTAAATTCTTAATAATTGAGGCCAACACACATTATTAGTGGCAATGTCAGCAAGAAAAAAGTATGACCTCTGTAACTCACCAGAGCTGAGTAGGAGAAACTGGTCCAGGTTTTGGTGCAGCTTAAGACACACTCTGAATGATTAGCAAACACTGAGTACCCAGTTTATGCCCTGTGGAGAGACACTCCTGATGACAAATAACACTCCTTAGAGTTTTAGACAGACAGACACAGGGAAAGGATATGCTACTTACCCAGGGGGTAGTAGCATACGACATTTACTACCCCAAGGAGATGTTGCAGATGGAAAATATTGTCAATTCCAGAGGAGTTTTTAGACATATTTACAGATGATACACCCATGAAAGTTTGAGTGCTTCTGGACATTCCAGATTCTTTGGAATTTGATATCATTCACTAAGCATCCTTTGATGATGAGCCTGATTTGTCATCTTTAACCCTTCATAATATCTTTTATATTCCAATTCCAGGGACACCTGATATAGTGATGCAGTCATGCACTGATTCATTCATTTAGTTAGTCAATATTTATTCAGCACCTATTTGTAGGCTGAATACGTAGCAACCAAGAGACATTTTTCTTATAAACTTTGCCATTATCTGATAAATAATAACAGTAATTATTATTATGCTGCCCCAAGCTATACAAATCCTGGTGGACATGGGATGGCGTTAGCAGTAACAGTGCATACTTCTCTGGTTCTCCTCTCAGCTATAATTGCAGGACTTCTACTTCTGGAAAAGGGTCTGGCAGTTAGTGCCAGGGGTCCCACAGGGTGTCTGACGGGTACCACATATGGCCCCCATTTTCTTAGTCCGCTGCTCTGGCTTCCTTCTGCTTGGCCTCCAGTGTTCAGCACTTCACTGGCTCAGGGGCCCATGACTGAGCTGCTCTCAGTGGCTTCCACCTCTTCCACCATGTATCATTGCTGCTGACATGTGGGACCCCTTAGTTGGCAACTGTGCATCACATATTCTGGAATCATCAGGATGCCATAGCCACACCATATTCTTGGAAGAAGTAGATAAAATATTTGGCGTCACATGATGAAGCAGGACTGTTTCTGTTGTCTTATGGAGCTTCTTCCTGTGTTTATTCTTAGCCTTCCTCCCTGATTCTTCTTCCATTCTCTCTTCTCAGGACCTATTACCACAAATTTATTCATTTTTTAAATTTTTATAAATTTTTTTTATTTTAGAGAGAGAGAGAGAGAGAGAGAGAGACAGAGAGAGACAGAGAGAGAGAGAGAGCAAGAGCATGAGCAGGAGAGAGGGACAGAAGGAAGAGATAGAATCTTAAGCAAGTTCCAGGCTCAGAATGGAGCCCAACACAGGGCTCCATCCCATGACCCTGGGATCATGACCTGAGCTAAAATCAAAACTGAGCTGTTCAACTGACTGAACCACCCAGAGGACCCTTAACACAAATTAAAAAAAAAAGTTCATTGGGATTGGGGGTGGAGGGCAGTGAGGGTAGGTGGACAAATCCAAGTGACACCTCTTAACTCAGAATTATGCCCTCTTTGAGTAACCACTTTTATTAGATTGGCTTATATATCTGATTCCCTTTCCTCACAGGATAAAATCCTCTTAGTTCTTGTTGCAAATAGACTTGTAGTTAGCCCACTTTATCAGACCTGAAGGCAAGCTCAAACATGATAGGCTGAAGTAGACTTCAGCCTACTAATAACACACATGTGAATCTCATCACAGAGCATTTTCATAGACAGCATTTCATTTTTCTCATAAGAACCCAGAGACTTTTTTAAAAATCCATTTTATAAATGAAGTCATTGAAGTTCAGAGAGGATAATTCATCAGGGTCATACAGCTTAGACTTTCCATGCAGATTCCATAATGTGGCATTCAGGTCTCTTTACTCTCTGACCTCCACATATCTGTTCATTTCCTCTCTCTCCACCTCTCCATCTCTTTGTATGAGTCCAATGCCATAGTCACAGAGAGAGAACTGTGTGCAATTTTCTGAGTGTTCCATGCTCCCTTTGACCTTTGTGATGTTACACATGTGTCTTAGATTGGGTTCCCTGGAAACAGATTCTGAGATGGATAATTGCATGGGAAGTGCTCTTGGGAGATTCACTCACAACGAAGTGAGGAAGGAAACATTGTAAGGAATTAAGGAAAGTGAGATTGTAAGAAAGGGAGAAAGGCAGTATTGGGCTTCAGGAAAAGCTGATGCCCAATGTGGTTGCAACTAAGGCCTCAAATAATCCTGTTAGGGACATAACCTTGGCAAGACATTTCCTGAGGCTGAGGGCAATTCCCTCAATGAAGAATGAAGATGCGATCAGTCAGCATCTATTACCAGAGGCTGGGGGACTGGTGAATTAGCTCTGAAGAAGGCATATGAAAGTATCCACTACACATATTTTCCCTCCCACTTTAATGTGCTTACCCAGCTTATTTCTCAAATAAAATATTGCCATACTTCAGTTTCTTTTATATTTGAATCATTATTTTCGTCTTATGCAACTAATTTTTCTTGGGAGTTTCTAATTGACATTCTTCCCCCCCCCTCCCCACCATGACAAAATAAACATATGTTTTAATCTAATTGCAAAGCTCAACTTAAAAATGAAGGGAATGGAACATACTTTCTTCTTAGAAATGTTTTTCTTGGATCCCCCTGACCTCCCATTCTATTTTGGAACAGCTGTTTTCTAGCTCCAATACGCAGCTCTCCTCCTGGGATATGTTTTCACTGAACTCCTGCCCTGGCAATAATATTTCTTAGATTCCATGCCTTCTTTCTTGTGTTTCTGTTTAGAGCCTCAAGTTACTTTTTACAAAGGACTAGTGGAGATAAACTTCTCACCTAAAAATGAATTCTTTTGCCATGGAATATAAATCTAGTTTCAAAGTAATTTCTACTCACTACTTGAAAGAATTACTTTATTGTCTACAGCAAATGTTGCTGATGAGAAGTCTGGTGCCTCTATGATTCTCCTTCCATTGTAGGTCTTTTTTTGGTGGTCCTTTTTTGGATTGTCATATCATCTTCTGTGGCTTGAAATCTCATGATCACTGAGCATGAGTCTTTTTTTTTTTTTTCCTTTCAGGAGTAGAACTTAGTGATTCGTCACTTACATATAACACCCAATGTTCATCCAAACAAGTGAGCAGTTTTTTTAAGATTTTTATTTCTTTAAGAAATCTCTGTATCCAACATGGGGCTCAAACTCACAACCCCGAGGTCAAGAGTCACATGCTCTACTGACTGAGCCAGCCAGGTACCCCTGAGTATGAGTCTTCTTAAGGTTACCATGTTAGGCACTTTGTGGCTGCTTTAAAAAAAAATTTTTTTTTTTAACGTTTATTTATTTTTGAGACAGAGAGAGACAGAGCATGAACGGGGGAGGGTCAGAGAGAGGGAGACACAGAATCGGAAACAGGCTCCAGGCTCCGAGCTGTCAGCACAGAGCCCGACACGGGGCCTGAACTCACGGACCGTGAGATCATGACCTGAGCCGAAGTCGGCCGCTCAACCGACTGAGCCACCCAGGCGCCCCAATTTGTGGCTGCTTTTAATCTTATGGCTTCTGTTTTTTCTCAGCTGAGGAAATTTGTCTCCAGTTATTTTCTTTTCTTCATTTTCTTAGTTTCTTCTTGTATTTTGTTATGAATCTTCTTAATTGATTCCTTATGCATCTTCCTTTTCTTTCTAATTCTCCTCAGTATTTTGGAAGACTTACTCTTCTTTTTTTCTCACCCTTTCTGTCAAATTGGTTATGGCAATCATATTTTTAACTGCCAAAATCTTTTATCTTTGCCGGCTCCTTTCTATGACAATCAATTCTTGTTTACAAATGCAGCTTTTCCCCAGCCTGCCGTGCTGAGGGAGCTAGGCTTTCATACCTTTGAGCCTCTTAGACATTAGAATGCACAAAACTGTGTTCTGGTGGCTTGAGAGCAGTTCTCAAAAAAAAAAAAAAAAGAAAAAGAAAAAGAAAGATACTGAAATATCTGTGGCAATCTGGATGGAGCACTGAAGGTATATCCTACGAATACAATTTTGACTGTGACATGACACTCTTTTATTGACCCCTATGAAAATGATTAAAATGATTTGCATCTTATATTATGTTTGTTAAAATCCTATCTTGGAATTTCTTGGGGTTCATCATGACTTTTCAGGAATTCTCTGGACCTCACTTATTGGCAAGATGTGATTAAACCAGACAGGGCAGCAAAAAGGTCAAGGTTAATTGGATTTATTGAAAATGAGGAAATGTTAAGAGCTGCTATTCCACATAGACTGGGGAGCCTATAGAGAGAAGGAGAGTTATGGTAGGTCAGGTGGTTTTTAGGAGAAGTCCGCAGAATGTGGTCACTTGTCCAAGGCTTTTTTTGGTAAAGAATAAGGAGAGGCTCCAGTTTCAGGTATGTATTCTCCCTAATCCATGATCTTCATTGCTAAAGTGATTCCAAACAAGTAAGTATTTATTGGAAATAAAGGGTAAGAGACCGAGGAATAATTTCCAGTGCCAGAAGATAACAGTGCTGATGAATCACTTCCCTCCTAGGAGCTGTAGACAGTTGAGGTTTCAGAACTCAGTTTCATGTAATATGTTATTGGAATTTTTACATTATAAAATATGTTATTTGTGAGTGTTGCCTAGGTTATAATAATTGGGGTTGAATTATTCCTGAAGGCTTTTTTTTTTTGGCAAAATCTTTACTGTATTTTTTTTAAGGCATGAGAAAGGAGAAGTAGTAACTTCTAGCCCTGGCAAAAACTTCCACATTTCTCCCTAACACCTCCAATAAGAGTTTATTTACTTATTTATTTATTTAGAAAAAGCACCAGGTCAAGAATTTATTGCCCGTGGAAAAATCTGCAAAAGGGCTTTCCATTGATAGGTGTACTGTTCTTTGCCTCTGAGGGTTATAAAATATTATCATTAATATTATATGATGGCATTGCTCAGAGATATACTCTCCACCTATTGAATAATTTGTTTGTTTTTATTAATGTGACTGGATTAATGAATGGAGCACTAATTCCAATCAACGCCTTCTTTGGTGTTTCTGCAGATGAGGTAGGACAGGGTTTTGTGCACGGTTGGAATGGATGAGGTAAAGGCTATTGACCTATTGATTTTCTCTGAGACTTTGTTGGCAACCCTTGGTAATATCTAATATTAGTATAGATTTTATAGTTTACTAAGAAATATGCTCTCAGAGAATACTCAGCTTCAGAATTTTTGAGAAAGGGAAATAGCAGTAATACGGGCATGGAGATGAGGGTATTTGTTAAATTTAAACATTAAGTGTAAAGTCAAATGAGCATCGATCTTTAATCTTACAAGTTATAAAATAAAATAAATCAAGTCCAGTAGCTTCAAGGTAACACAAAAGATAGGTTTCCCTCACTCCTCTCTCTTAGGATTCATCACATTAATACACATACAAAACTAAAACCAACATTGCTATGCATTTTTTCTATTTCACCACTATCCCTTTTTCAGCATTAGTCCCTTTCTTGGATTTTGAAATATAGAAGCATGGATAACAAATTTGAAATAAACACTCAAAGACACACACACACACACACACACACACACACACACACACACACACACCAGTAAGTATGAACACATTTCCCATGGTTAAAGAGCTCTTGACATTTATCACTCAACAATTTCTCTGGCTACCTTTAAAAAGGCTTTCAGGTTAACTATTGCAAATCCAGATGTTATAGTCTGGTACCATCCATCTTCAGAATCCAGGAAACAGATCAATATTTGAGCTACAGGCAGTTGAATCTATAAGCAAACCTTCCAAAGGAGCTTAATACAACCAAGTGCAATTCCCTAATTAATCACATTACATTTTAGAAACCTACTTTGTTATAAGTACTCACTATATAAAATTTTTTGGGTTTTGTTAATGGTCTGTGATAGGGTAAGGGTACAGATTTATGCCTAACCGAGAAAAGTCCAACTGAACATGTTTTGTTTAAATTAATAAAGAACTGTGGAGGGAATTGGGGGTTGAAGGATTAGGTAATGAATAAGAGAAACAGATGCAGATAAAATATGACTTCCTTCGTGTGGTGTATTTCAGGGAATCTTTAATTTACCTGAATATGGCCATGAGTTATGCTTAGAGTATTGTATTAGAATTCCTAGTAGAAAGGGATTTAGATATACACGTAAAGTTAAATATGGTTAGACAGTAAAATATTGATTGCTTACCACAAACAATGCAGCAGGGTATCTAACACTTGTTTTCCTTGTGGAACATAATAAGGTAATTAATTTATCTCTAGCTGAGTTTTATTTGTAAAAAAATTTTTTTTTTGGTGGAATCGATTTGAATGTATTTTGTGTGTATCTCAAACAGCTCTCTATTTGTGCTGTAATAACCATGTACAGTTTGTGGCAGCACTTCGATAACCATCACCTTGGAAATGGGGATACTTCCTTCTTCTAAATAGTAAAATACAAGGCTCAGTAGTAAAACAGCACTCTGGTTATAAAAGCTAATGACTAATAGGAGAGTTCTGACCCTCTGAATTGCGTTTACTGTTCACCAATGATTATGTCATTAGGAATGAATTAGATAGTCAATGAGGTGAATCTTCAAATCAAAGCTGCCACTTTGAAATTTTCAATGATTTGTTCACTTGTAGGATTAGGCTACTATTTAACAGCCATTACTGTTCTATTGCTGGGGTTATGCGGCCGTGAAAAGCAGTTTTCTTATGGTATCGTTTTCTCACTCTCATTTTTTTTTTGAACAAATGTATTTTTTAAAGCTAGAGTTCTCTGATTATTTGCTCCTGATAGAAACAGCAACCTAGAGCCATAATCTACTATTTGCTGTCTGGAACTCACAGAAGAACACAGAGTGGTAGGGTTGAGAAGAGGTCAGGGACTCTCTTGAACAGTGGACATTCCAGTAATGTTGAGGGATGATGATTCTTGCTCCTGCCTCTATTTTTTTCTGCCTATTGTTTTTACTTTCTAAATAATGTGAAAAAACATAATGGCTATCATTCTTTTTTTTTTTGTCTACTAGGAGACTTGTGACTTTAGTTTTGCATACTCTTTTTTTCTTTTGTAAGTGTATTTATTTATTTCGAGAGAGAGAGCATGCATGTGCATGTGGGGGAGGGGCAGAGAGAGGGAGATAGAGGATCCCAAGCAGACTCTGCACTGTCAGCATGGAGATGGGCGCAGGGCTCAAACTCACACATGAACCGTGACATCATGACCTGAGCTGAGATCAAGAGTCCAGTGCTTAACCGACTGAGCCACTCAGGTGCCTCTGCGTCCTCTTTTTTTTATTGAAAAAGCATTACTTTAGTTCGTTTGTGGATATTCAACTACTTGTATAAGTTGGAATAATAACTACAATAGCTGCCACTTCCTGCATGTTTGCTATGTCTAGATGCCAGGCTGGGGCATCACCCCATGTAGTTCTTCCTGCACCTTCTGATGTTGCAGGGTGGGAGTAAAAGGGAACTGGCTAAGGTGCAGATAGTAATATACATCTTCATTGGTTGCACAGAATCACATTGCTGGTTGCAAACCTCCTTCCCCGCTCAAAATCACTGATGTAAAGGACAAACCTTCAGCAGTCACTAAGAACACAGAGGAAAAGATATGGTCAAACTGACTAGGAGAGAAGAGCTGGTGGAAAGAAAGCAGACGAACAATAATTAAAGTAACAAGGAACAATGTAAGAAGAAAACTTACGTTAAAACCACAACAGAACAACTTCAGGCCAGTGAATTGGAAGAGTTTGCTATGATTCAGGCAACATTTTTAAACTGGGAATTATGAAAATAGTAATTATTGACAAACCAGTCTGGTGAATTTTCTAAAGTCCAAGGATAAGGAAAAATTTCCTTTGAGACCCCCTCTTCAACCCAGGGAATATTTAGAAGTGTGTTCTTTAATTTCTAGTTTCTTGATATTTTCCTGTTGCCTTAAACAAGGTTCCTCTGGTGATGGTCCACGTGATGCTGGGCACCAAGTGACTGAATCGGAATTTGCTAAATGTGTTTGGTGGAATATTAAAGTAGGATTTCTAAATAGCATGAGGACAAAGTCAAATGTGTTTGGGAAGTACCTGGTTGAGCAAAGTCAAACAGATTTATTTCCTGCAAATATTAGTTCCTTTAAACTAAGAGAAATTAAGAATTTCTAAGAAGGGAGTAAAGTGTGTAAGGATTCCCAAGCGTTTAGTCACTAAGCTCCCTTACCTGTTTTTTTCTCGATGAATATTTTTTTTAATTTTTTTTAATGTTTATTTATTTTTGAGAGACAGAGACAGAGCGTTAGTGGGGGGAGGAGCAGAGAGAGAGGCAGACACAGAATCTGAAGCAGGCTCCAGGCTCTGAGCCATCAGCACAGAGCCCCACGCGGGACCCGAACCCACAAACAGCGAGATCATGACCTGAGCCGAAGTCGGCCACTCAACCAACTGAGCCACTCAGGTGCCCCGAATATTTTTTTTTATTTGACTCTGGAGAATAAATTTGGGGAAATATTTTGAGTAATGATTGGTGAGGAAATTTTTAATGATGTTCTCCAGAAAGGGTCACAGCACCCATATTTCAGAGCAATGGGTTGTTGGTGGTTTCTTTCTCCAAGCTGGAAGTAGATTTATACCAAAGAGAGCTTAAAAACACCTCTCTTGTTGCCCCATGGTTGGGTAGCCTGCTGCTTTTACACCCCCAAGAAAACGCAGAGTCGCTGAGCCCTCAGGTGAGATGGGAGGGGTGGGGGAAGGAGAGAGGAAGGGAGGGAGAGAGAAAGAGGAGGGAGAATCTGACGCTGGTATCTGGTTCATTATGAGTGTGTTAAGTCATCTATAGTTCTTTCTACAGAAACAAAACTCAGTTATTTGGAACACATTCCTTTGTGGATATTGCAAATACTAATTTCAAGCATCTCTTGTGTTCTGTCATATAGTACATAGAAATCCAGACTCAATGGGTTTCTATAATGTGATTATGAGTTAAGATTCTAGTGGTTAGCTTCCTATGACCTGGTCATTTTAATGGAATTTTGGCTTATTAAGGCTTATCTCTGTTTAGTTGCGCTACATGTTATGGAAGGGCTATAATATGCTACAGATGAAGGAACTGCGGCTCAGAGACTTAGAGATTTGTTAAGGTCACACACTCAGTGAATGGTGGAGCTGGTAATTTTTCTAATGGCCAGGGTTACTCCCCTTGGCCATACTTCTCAGGATCGGTTGTAGTCTTGTACAATGGGGCCATGAAATATTTCCCCAAACATTTCACAGTGGAGAATTTGTAGGAATATGATGACTATAATGTTACCATGTAGTTGTCACTTATGAAACAGAAAAAAATTGTGTGAGACATTTCCTTCCCTAAGTAAGAATACCATTTTCTGCCAAGATTAAAACTTTTATTCAGTCCATAACCTTTGAAAATGAAAAAAATGAATTATTTAAAAAAAATTTTTTTAACATTTATTTATTTTTGAGACAGAGAGAGACAGAGCATGAATGGGGGAGGGTCAGAGAGAGAGGGAGACACAGAATCCGAAACGGGCTCCAGGCTCTGAGCTGTCAACACAGAGCCCGACGCGGGGCTCGAACTCATGGAGCGTGAAATCATGATCTGAGCTGAAGTCGGCCGCTTAACCGACTGAGCCACCCAGGAGCCCCCCAAAATGAATTATTTTAATAGCATTTGAGTTTGGTTTTATATTTTTTCAAAATATATGCTCAAATAACTTATTCCTGAATATGCCTCTTGAGAAAATTACCAGTCCAAAAAAAAATCTGATTTTTAAATTATCTCCCTTTGGAACAATTTTTTTTTTTTTTACCACAATAAGATACATCCAATTAATATTTGTTGGAGCAAAGGACATTCAAATAAGTTCATATTTCAAAGTTAACCTCTTTGAACGACAAAGTTCACATTTAAAAAATGTCCTTGATTCTAGTCTCCATACTTTATTCACTGCTAATCAAGCCCAATTTTGGGGAGAAAAAAAATACCTGGTTTAGAATGGAATTGTGTGAGAACAGGTTGAATTTGAATTTTACTTGATTGAAACAGTTGATCTACTTATGTTATTAAATGGCATTCAAAGTTGAACCAGGTAGACCCCAAATGTAGAGAGAAAATGCTGTAATTTTTGACCTCTTAGAATTCATTGATTTTTGAAGTTATTTGGAGCATTTGGTTGTTTTTTAAAAATGTCTGCCATCTGACACATCCTTTGCTGGGTATTTAGAAACATGCTTACTTGCTCTTTGTTTTGTGTTAGAAAGTGGATTCTTTCCTCTTAGCCTGGCTTATCTGCATCTGCAGTAATTAGTTGGGTGGTGAATTAAATAAGTTACACCTGAGTTAGTTGAGAGCTTTAATCTGCCTGCATGAGTAAGAAAATTCTAAGCTTCCACTGAACTGAAAACCCAACTCACTGGCAGGATAGAGGGTGACAATGGTCACAGCTAATGAGGTTCTGTTGGAAGGGATTGAATAATCATTTAAAAATCCATTCATTGGCTGATCCGGCTGTCAGGACACGGCATTGTCACTCATCTGGCTTGGCTGCCTGGGCCTCTGTATGCTGGGGTTAGTATAACCTTTCAGGAGAGTCCACTCCCAAGGCATCAACAACCACATTTTAACAATAGGAGCAAATGTATGATGGACTTGTGTTTCTTAATCAAACTGAAATTCTGCATTTGGCTAACAGTATCCTGTATTGAGGGAAAAAAATGGCTGTTACATCTTCTGTTTGTTTCTAAGAGCCAGCAACAAGCTCTTGGCATCAATATTCACAGTGGGTTTTCAAACACTTTGCAAAAAACATCAATAGCATCTGCTCACACCCCATCACCCTACCCCACATTCATTTGGTGGATAGCTCTAGTTAGCTGGATGTTAGATTCTGCACCTCTATGAATTTAAGCTCAGGATTTATACTGTGGACTAACTCCAACATAGTTAGAAAGTTGCTGCAAAACAGTTGCGTTTTGACTCCAGGCATATCCATGAGGCCCAGACCACTGAACCAAACAGCAGACCCAAAGACTGTGGGCTCTAGTCCTAGCCTATCCCTGAACTTACTGAAGGACCATGACACTCACTGTGTAGAGTCAAAAGGCCAAGATTTAAATCATGACTCTGTATTGGCTAGCTTTGAGATTTTGATCAAATACTTTAATTTTTTTTTTTTTTTTGAGAGAGAGATCGAGAGAGAGAGAGAGAGAGAGAGAGAACATGAGGAGGGGAGGAGCAGAGGGAGAGAGAGAGGGAATCTCAAGCAGGCTCCATGCCTGGCATGGAGCCTGAGCCGGGGCTCAGTCTCATGACCATGAGATCACAGTGTGAGCTGAAATCATGAGTTGGATGCTTAACCAACTGAGCCACCCAGGTGTTGCTCAAATACTTTAGTTTTAGCCTTAATTTCCTTCATCTATATTATGGGGTCAAATTATAATCCCCATGTACTCTGCAAGGTAACTGGTTACAGTCAAAAGGAGTTTTAATTGTTATATCTAATATTAAATTTAATAAGTATATACTGTCTACTTTCTGGTCATAGGTTTATTCTCTGGACAATGTTTACTACCATTCCATATAACATATTTGTGATCAGCTATCTTGCAGTTGTGAAGCCATTGTATTTTCATTGTAAGAGGCCCCCCCCCCCCGGCCTCCCCCACCATCCGCACCACCTCCCCACCCCCACTACAATCATGGCATAGTTTTCCAAATCTTCATCTTTCTGCCCATACTCCTTTAAAAAGCTACAGGGTTTTTTCAATGTACTTGTTAAGATGTGGCACCCAAAACTTAAACAGAGAACTCAAATTTGGGGCCTAATATATGCTTAATATATTCTTACTTTGCAGAACTCAGAATAAAGTCTCAAGATTGCTTTGGTGATTTTTAGCAGCTAGATCTGCTGACCTTACTGAGATTTTAGCCTGTAAAATCCATAGGTCTTTTCACATCTACTTCACATGCATCTGCCTCTCCTTTGTATGCCTAATAATAGTGACAGCTAACTTTTGTCAAGTGCTTTCACTGTACAAGGTTATATGGCTTGCATATATTAATTGTTTAATTCTCACAACAAACTTATAGGCAAATTCTATTGTTTTCCCAATTTACAGATGAGGAAGCTACGACTTAGGGAGAAAAAACGCAATAGATTTTTATATGTTAATCTTGTAGTGCAGTCCTGCTAAGTTCATTAATTCTAGAAACTTATCTTTCCTTCTTCCTCCCTCCCTGCCTCCCTCCCTCCTTTCTTCCCTCCCTTCCTTGCCCTCTTTCTTAATAGGTTCCTTGGAATTTTTTACATACACAATCATGTTGTTAGTGAATGGGTCAGTTTTATCTCCCCTTTTCCAATCTGAATGTCTTTCCTTTCTTTTTCTGACCCTTATTACACTGGCTATGACTTCTGGGACAATGTTGAGTAGGAGTGGTGAGAACTGACATCCTTGTCTTGTCTCTGATTATAGGTAGAAAACATGCAGTTTTGCATTATTGTTTGATGTTAGCTGAAGATTTTTTTTGTGTGTATGTCCTTTATAATAATTTTGAGGAGCTTCCCTTATTCCTAGCTTACTGGGAGATTTTAAGATATCATGAACATATGTTATATTTTGTGAAAAATTTTTTCTGAATCTATTGTATGACCACATGTGGGTTTTTTTTTTTTGTTGTTGTTGTTTGTTTTTTTTTAAGCTGTGAATATAGTAAATTATACTGATTTGTGAATATTAGATCAGTCTTACTTTCCCAGGATAAATCCCCTTGGTTGTGTTGTATTATTCTTTTTGTAAATTGTTGGATTTCCCAATATTTTGTTAAGGAATTTTATGCCTATTTTCATGAGAGGTACTGGGGTGTGATTTTGTTTATTGAAATATCTTCACCTGGTTTTGGTATAAGAGTAATACTGGGCTTGTAAAATTAGTTGGGGCAGGTTCTCTCCATTTCTATTTTGTGGAAGAGAATGGGTAGGATTGGTGTCATTTCTCTGTGGAATTTGCCAGTGAAACCATGTAGGCCTGGAGATTTCTTTTCTTTTCTACAAATTCAATCTCTTTAATACTTTTAGGGCTCTTTGGATTATCTATTTTGTTTTGGATGAGTTTTGGTAGTTTACAGTTTTCAAAGAGTGGTTAATTTCATCTTAGTTTGTTTCATCCATTTTCTCTATTGTTTTTCTGCTTTCAATTTTGTTGATTTCTGTTCTTATCTTTGTTATTTCATTTTTTTAACTTAAATGAGGCTTATTGTGCTCTTTTCTAGTTTCTTGGAGACTTGAGAATCTTTTCTTTTTTTCTTTTTTCTTTTTTTTTTTTTTTTTAGAGAGGGTACAAGTGAGCGAGGGGTAGAGAGAGAGAGAGAGAGAGAGAGAGAGAGAGAGAGAGAGAATCCCATCCGGGGCAGAGAGAGAGAGAAAGGGAGAGAGAAAGAGATAGAAGTGTAGCTCACCCAGGGCTCGTGCTCACATGAAGCGGGGCTCGAGCTCACGGATGTGGGACTGGAAGTCACGAAGTGTGAGAGCATGACCTGAACTGAATTCAGATGCTTAACGACTGAGTCACCCAGGCACCCCTAAGAATGCTCCTTTTTTTTGACACAAGAATTTAATACTATGAATTTCTCTCAGAAAATCTTATTACATTTAAAATATTTTATAATTGGGAATTTCTTTTCCTTTTCCCCTTGGATTAGAAGTATGTGTTCATTTTCTAAGTATTTGGAAATTTTCCTATTATTCTTCTGTTATTAATTTGTAGTTTAATTCTATGATGGTCAGAGAATATATTTTGCATGATTTAAATTCTTTTTTTAAATTAAAAAAATTTATTTTTTTATTTATATCCAGGTTAGTTAGCATATAGTGCAATAACGATTTCAGGAGTAGAATCCAGTGATTCATCACCTATGTATAACACACAGTACTCATCCAAACAAGTGTCTTCCTTAATGCCTCTTGCCCTTTTAGCCCATCCCCTCCCCCCAACCTCAATAGCAACACTTAGTTTGTTCTCTGTATTTAAGAGTCTCTTATGTTTTGTCCCCCTCCTGGTTTTTATATAATTTTTGCTTCCCTTCCCCTATGTTCATCTATTTTGTATCTTAAATTTCACATATGAGTGAAGTCATATGATATTTGTCTTTCTCTGACTAATTTCACTTAATACCCTCTAGTTCTATTCACATTGTTGCAAATGGCAAGATTTCATTCTTTTTGATTGCCGAGTAGTACCCCATTGTATATATATACCACATCTTTTTCCATTCATCTGTTGATGGACACTTGGGCTCTTTCCATAGTTTGGCTATTGTTGATAGTGCTGCTGTAAACATTGGGGTGCATGTGCTCCTTTGAAACAGCACACCTATATCCCTAGATCCCTTGAATATATACGTAGTAGTACAATTGATGGGCTGTGGAGTAGTTTTATTTTTAATTTTTTGAGGAATCTGCATACTGTTTTCCAGAGTGGCTGCACCAGTTTGCATTCCCACCAGCAGTGCAAAAGCATTCCCCTTTCTCCGCATGCTTGCCAACATCTGTTGTTGCTTGAATTGTTAATTTTAACCAAGATGATAAAAGCTGTATAAAAGAGACCCACCGCTAATATCATCCTCAATGGGGAAAAACTGAGAGCTTTCCCCCTAAGGTCAGGAATAAGTCAGGGATGTCCACTCTCAGCACTGTTACTCAACATAGTATTGG
Source organism: Felis catus (assembly GCF_018350175.1). Classification (NCBI taxonomy): domain Eukaryota; kingdom Metazoa; phylum Chordata; class Mammalia; order Carnivora; family Felidae; genus Felis; species Felis catus. The sequence goes on from NC_058376.1 coordinate 134,676,038, forward strand.
AAGTCTTAGCCTCTGCAATCAGACAACACAAAGAAATAAAAGGCATCCAAATCGGCCAGGAGGAGGTCAAACTTTCACTCTTTGCAGATGACATGATACTCTATATGGAAAACCCAAAGGATTCCACCAAAAAACTGCTAGAATTGATTCATGAATTCAGCAAAGTTGCAAGATAAAAAATCAATGCACAGAAATCGGTTGCATTTCTATACACCAATAATGAAGCAACATAAAGAGAAATCAAGGAATCGATTCCATTTACAATTGCACCAAAACCCATAAAATAGCTAGGAATAAATCTAACCAAAGAGGTGAAAAATCTGTACACTGAAAACCATAGGAAGCTAATGAACGAAATTGAAGAAGACACAGAAAAATGATTTAAATTCTTTTAAGTTAGGAGCGCCTGGGTGACTCAGTAGCGTCCGACTTCGGCTTAGGTCATGATTTTGCGGTTTGTGAGTTCAGGATCTGAGTCAGAGCCTACTTGGGAGTCTCTCTCTCTCTCTCTCTCTCTCTCTCTCTCTCTCTCTCACTCTTTTTCTCTGCCCCTCTCCCACTTGTCCATGCTCTCTCTTTCTGGAAATGAATAAACTTCAAAAAATTCTTTTAAGTTAGTTGAAGTTTGATTTGTGACCCAAGATGTGGTTCCTAGCGATAAGAAAGTCCGTCTTTGTACCTTTCCAGAGTCAAATCTCATGGTGAAGGGTGAGATGGTCGGTCACTTGCAAAATAGTCCTTTTTTTAATGGGTTTAATATATGGGTGGTATGTTTTGTTTTACAGCAATGACAGGGAAAACGGACCAAACTATTCTGAGAAATCAGAGATAAAATCCACATTAGCAACCTAAGAAATTTAATGGGTCCAGGAGTAGAGGTGCAAATTGTGAGGTAATTAAATTTACATTTTATTATATAAGTTACTACTTGTTTGTAATCATATTCAGAGTCCTATATATACTGTGGTAATTAAAATTATTTTTTATAAAATAGAATAATAACCTCAGTGTTTGCAAATAGATTTTTACATAGTACCGTAACATAAAAAAATTAGGCGAGAGCAGAGGGGCTGGCTTCATCCAGATCTCCCTTCATGCCTTTTCTACTGGCCCTCATCTGTAATTGCTGTCATAACGGTCCAGATTACTAGGATTCTACCAAATATAGTTCAAAAACTAGTTCTGTGGGTAAACAATAACATCCTACATTCAGAATTTCCAGACTTTTTAGTCAATTGGTCAGTCAATTCAACAAATATTTATTGTATTTTCCATATTCTAGAGACTCTAGTAGGTGCTAAAAATAAAGTGATGAATGAGAGTAGACAGGTCTCTGTTATCAGGGTTCTAAAGACTGGGGGGAGGGAGTGGGGATATTATTAAACGTGTCCTGTTTGACAACCTGCTGATATTTCATATTTGTTTTAATTGTTCATTTTCTTTGGTTTTCAGAGTAGCAATAAAATCATCTGCAAATAATGATCATTTCATTTCTTTCTTCCATGTATTTGTATGATTTCATTTTTCTCTTGTATAAGATTGGCAAACACTGTCAAAACAATGACAATCATTGGGAATGTATTTTTCTTGTTCTTTAATGGACTGCTTCTAGCATTTCATCAATAGGAATTGCTTATAGTTGCTTATAGTTTATTTTTGATAGCTACTTGTTGTAGTATTAAAGAAATAGCCTTCGATTTCTGATTTAGTAAGAGATTTTTCTTTTAAAAAAATCAGGACTTTATTTTGAGTTTTATCAGACATCTTATTGGTGTTTATCAAGATCATCTTTTCTTTTTTTTTTTTTATCCCCCCCACCCTGGTCATCTTTTCTTTTTAACCTGTTAATGCAATGAGTCACATTAATAAGCGTTTCTGCAAATATTGAAGTAATTTTAAGTTGGTTGAGGTGTGTGTGTTTTTTGTGCTCACATTGTTGGGTTTGGGGACCAAGGCTAGGCTAATCTTAAAAAAAAGAATTTGGAAGCTTTCAAAATTTTTCAGTAATCTAGAACTATACTGTCCAATATGGTAGCCACTAGCCACATGTGTCTACTTACATTTATAATTAAATTAATTAAAATAGAAAATTCAGTTTCTAATCCCCATAAAATTATCAGTAGTTTCTAAAAAAGGGAGTTTAGAAGCTGCTTCCAGAACCAGAATGCCTCTCACACTTTCAGTCTGGTCTTTGTATTGCTGCCTCACTTACCTTTCTTTAAATCCTTTTGCTCACAGTTGTCACCATGGTGGGGAGGAGGTGTGGTAGGACAGGAGATGGGGAAGGGCACTAAACAAAGGTGACATTCTTTGACTTCTTTTTGGGTCTCCTTGTCTAACCACTGATAGATAGTTGCTTATGGGACAGCTGGCTCTTGCTTTCATACTGTGTCCTTTAATGTTGTTTCAAAAGATGGTACTACTTTTGGAGGATATGCTCAATTGAGTTGTTGTTCTCTCTGTTTCTCCTATCCTCTTGCCCTTTCCACACTCCAGGATTTTTACTCTAATGTTGCATTGCAAGAAGTCTAAACATTTTTGTGCCCAGTTTTCAAGATTTTCTAAAACCACACTGCACTCGATCTAGTTAATCTTGTTTCCACCACCCGGAACACCCTGTCCTTTGTTCAGGTAGTCAGCTAAGTGGTCCTTAAGTGGGTCACTCTCATGGTGGCTGCACTGCCTCAGGAGAGGATTGATTTACACAAAATCTTTCCCATTATCCAGTTTCTTCAAGATTCACCAGAAGCTGTACTTCCTCTAGGGAACCTCCCCCTCACTGCTCTGACACAGTGGTTCTAAGAATCACCTGGAGCGCTTGTGTAAACACGGATGGTTGGGTTCCACCCTCAGAACTTCTGATTCAAGAGACCTGGGGCAGGAGCTGAGGGTGTGCATTTCTAATGAGTTCCCAGGGGATGCTGATGCTGCCGGTCCACCCTGAGAACCACTGCTCTGATGCATCACAGCAACTGGCATCGGTGTCACATAATTCAATACTCAATGGTCTTGTTGTTCTCTAATTGTGTCACAAGTTTCAGATGCATCTCCCTAACCAAAAACTGAAACACCAGGAGTGAAGGAAACTCAGAAATTTTCCTCTGGTCTTCCAGGAGGAGGGTGACCCTATCTGTCTTTGTCCTTGGCTGAGCCTTCTCCTTTGCAGGCCCCAGGCTGTGGTCTGCTGAACCTCCAAGGGGGTGTGGTTAGCCAGCAACTGCCGTATCTGTCTGTTGCAGCTGTGGCTTATTGCAAATTAACCCTTGGCCACTGGATGCCACTCTTCCGTCAGAGTTTTGGGCCCACCTCTAGCTGTGAAACTTCTACCAGTGAATTATTATTTCTGGTTTTACCCAAAGGTTACAGTGTGGAGTTTGATGAAATTGTGTAACTGATCGTAACGTCCGTCTCTCCAGGGCACTGATGCCTGGGCTTAGGCAAACCACAGAGAGTTTCAGTTCCCATTGTTGCTTGTGTCCTGGTTTAATCTGAATCATCAAAAGCCTCTTCCACTTCCCAAGTTTCCCCCCTTGTGA